>NC_091933.1:2585000-2832500 GCF_041260155.1 Ptychodera flava | reverse complement strand
GTATCTAAAAGCTGTTTAATTACATAACATCTCGCTCCAGGGGTCTACGGTTGATGTAATATTTAATGTATATATTTATTCCCAACCATTTTCGGCCGGAGACTGGCAATGAAATGTGATGAAGTTTCTATTGCCTTCACTTTGCATAAATCCTTAAATTGGACGGTCGTGGGCACCTGTTGACCACTGTAACGGTGAATCTTATATTATTTATTTATTTATTTATTTATTTACTCATTTATTGAGCGACTGAGTTACTTTACAGACATTTTTATCGGGGCTCATTTAAAAAAAAATCCGAATAACTCCAGATCACAGAAATGCGTAAAAGAAGAGAGAAACTACAGGGATACATTCCTTCTGATAGAGTCTTTCAAGTTACATTTGAAGGTAAAAACTGGTACTTTATTCTACATCTATATAGTTTAGGCATTCTACAGTTTAGACCCTCGGAAATGGAACCTACGTTGACAAGCTTTTGAAAAACATCTTGGTGCATAACACTCCTGGCGTTACGCCAACAACAATACGGGCAGCCACCATGGCCGGCTAAACTGATCACGGGTTAGCTTTTATTTCACTGACGTGGTAACGTTCTCGCACTTACAGTTTGATTCAAAACCAGCTCAGCTTTATTTCCAACTCAAGACGGGCCCAAAATAGCCTGACGAAAGGCCTAGTACAATTTAGAGTAGTCCACAGCAAATTCGATCCTAAATTGACAGAGACATTATATTCAACATTCTAATATGAAACAAAATCAATTTATCCAAGTCTTTTCAAGATCGTTTAGCTGGATGTTTTAGATAATTTACACGCACTCTATCTCCACCTTATCCATTAGCTATCATTATACATGCAAAAGAAATCAAAAATCACGGAAACGTCACAAAATATTAAGGTTAGGGTTGATTATGTGCTTCGGGCAAATAATTTGACCGAATCGGATGTCTATCTCCCTCATTAATTCGAAAGTTAGAACTTGGTCGATTTGGCTATAATCGTCAAGCAGGTTTTTGGCCGAGGTGGCTGTGAATCGGTAACATATGCCATATGCAGTTTGTGGTGATTCTGGCCTACAGTGTGCACTTCTTCTATCCTGATCCGTTTGCTCTGTCACAAGAAGAATTTTGCGTGTGTAGTGTCGGGATCTATGAAAACTTGACAAAATATGTTCCATCGACCCATCAGTTAGGAACCCATACCTAACACGGAAGTAAGGGTAATACTATATGATTTATTGTTCCCGTTCATGAAAGCAGGTCGCGTTTGACGCCCTCCCTTGAAGTCCGGGGAACGACTTTGCTTTGAGAAAACAGAGACAATAACCCAAATATATCAAAGAAGAACTTGGTGATAGGCTTCCTAATGAAATGTGAGAGTCCTACGTTAATTTGCAATGATCATGATCAGCGTCGCGCATGGCTGTCGGCTTAAAAATTTCTTTGGTGCTCGGGTATGAACAAGTAGTGACACCCCTCGTACGAGGGGTAGTTGGGTATTTCATTACCGACGCAACTTTGACAAACCTTGCAACATTGCCATCTTCCGCATCGGATCAACGGAACTCGTCAGAATGCTCCTCGTAAGCGCTTGCCTGTCGCTAGCTCTGCTTCAACACGTCTCCTTTGCATTGCTGCCCCGGTCACCGATCTCTCTTGAGAACAACGAGTATCGAGGAGTCTTGATAGCGATCAGCGAAGACGTTACAGAGAACGCAACGCTGCTAGAACGCCTAAAGGTAAGACATTTTTCAAGAAGACAAGTTGCAAGAGACAGAACTCCCAACTTTGGACCGTGAAAGTCAGTTGCAAGCGTTCCTGGACGGAAGGTACCTGTTTAATGATTTGCGTAGTATCTACATACGTTTTGTCGACGCAAAATAACAAAAAAAGAAAAATAGAACAATAGCTTAACAATGTAAACCTAATACAGAAGTCTATACTTTTCTTTCAGATGGCACGCGCCTCAAAATCGAAAGACTTAGTCTTTTGCTCGTAATTTCCTTCAGGAAACTTCAAAATGTTTCCTCTTGAAATGAAGAATAAAAGGGAGAGATCCCTGTGCAAATTATGGTGCCAGATAAACAACTTACTCAATATTAACGTACTCTTGGCAGCCATCGCTTCTTTAAACTATGGAGAAAATTCAATAAAACTTAGTTAGTGAAAACTTTAGTCACTTCATGAGCTTCAAAATGAGCTCAAGAAAGCATAAGACCAAAAGTGTTGTGAAAGTTTGAGAGTCTGAATATCTGTCCCCAAGGCACATTCTGCCCTAACAGAGAAAGCGTCTTTCAAATTCGATTTGGTAAAGAAATGGAGCATGTTGAATTGATTCTCCTTCGTGTAATAAACGTTATTTACCAATGTCATGTCAATAAATTTAATCGGTATATGACATTTTCGATTCCACTATTTGTACCTCTAGTAGTCCGCGAGCAAGAGGTACGAATGATTTCTTTATAAAACTTGGGGGTGATTTTATTAGGCTTTTAAACATCAATCTTTTGATCAAACGCCTGCAAGACCTCATGAAAATTAAAACAGTAGAGATGTGTGTTGCGGATTCCTATGAAAAATCCACGATTTGAGTGCATTATCTTCTGCGTATATTGTTATTATTGTTATTGTTGTTGTTGTTGTTCTTGTTCTTGTTGTTGCACTTTAAACATGTTAAGTAATGCAACAGGTGTCTATCACAAATTTCGGTCGTTCTAGCTCGGTTCATGTCCACGATTTGCATGACTTCAATTAATGCAGTGATTGTCAGTTTGTGGGCAAATTTTGATCCTTGTCAGTCACATTTAAAGTGAACTCAGGAAACGAAAACGCCGGTAGATATTTCGATTTCATAGGTGAAAAGGGAAAAGGAGCGACGTTGCCATTACATAAAGAAAATTATCACGATCATGTTGCCTTTTACAACTTCTCAAACTGCCTCTTAATGTTATCAAAGTTTTAAAATAGCAGTGATTTTTATTCTTTGTAGTGCTAATGATTTTGCGACACGACTGTTACTGACGTGAGGCATAGGAATGCAGCTGTCAAATCGTTTTTTCAATCAACGGCAAAAATGAAATATGGTCGTCAAACAGGCAACGTAAACAGGGCAATAAATTATGGCTATTGTACAAACCAGACAGATATCGATTTTTGTGATAAGCTGTTTTTATACGACAATGGGCAGTCACGATGCGGATACTGTCAAATCAACTCAGTTGAAACAGTAAAAAAGTCGGTACAGGACACGAAGTGAAGGAGTATGATCACTACTAAACGAGGGGCAAATGTTCTTCCCTGTTGACTAGTTATTTATGCTCAGGTGATTTCTGAATGATGTATTCAATTTGGATATGCAGCTTAAGATAGAAATACGTCTCAGGGACAGATATTCGGACTCTTCTGTGTTTACATTTCTTTCTGATCTATCATTTGTGAAGGCTCATTTTAAAGCTCTTTGGGAAAGAAAAAATTTCATCGTCTTAACGTTTCAAATATCGACACTTTAATTTTCCCCCATAGTATTAACACAGCAGGGATGGCGGCCCTTTTGAATTTACATAATGATAAATATAGATGGTAGACTCTGAATTTTATCCTTGATTTGGTATGAGTATGGCCGAAAGTTTCATTGAGGGAAGTTTCAGCAAAAGTTTGAGTCTTGAATTTTCGAGGCGCGTACTACACCTTAAATCGTCCTAGTTGGAAATAAAAACAGAATTCCGTACGCTGGTCTGCCTTGTTCCTCTAGTCATTGCCATTGCACTGACAGATATATTTGCACTGAAATGAACTACCTGTCAGTGTTCTCCACGCGTTTACTTTGACCATTCCGACAGCGTTGAACTTTGCTATCACTTATAGAATGATGACATTTTGAAAAAGCCTTTTATGCATTACGAATTACGAATGAACTCGAATAAAAACAAACAAAAACGTCGCAAAACGATCGAAGGCAAAGTCCAATATTTGCTGTCGTGGCTTTGACAGTGACAATCTTGCCGAGCCAGTCATTAAAAATGTGTGCACCGGCGCGGCAACTTACTTCATCGTAACACCCTAAGAAGCAATTCAACCGTCATTAATTGTTATCAGATTTTCCTCATCATCGAATTTAAGTCGGGCTATATATACAGACATGTATAACAATTTCACGGATGACCTGACGACATTGTAGTCACATTGATGTGCCGCCCGCCGAATTTGGGAATTTTGTACTCGAATCGACCAAAGCAGGAAACTGCAGCGATAAACTCGTTCGAAGGTTTCGGCATAGCAGCAGGGTGAAGACAGCAGTATTCATTTTATGAGTGCAATCACAATATAGCACAGCAGCTATGAGTTATGGATATATCGTGCCCAAGGAGGAATGTGAACACGTCGATACGAAAGATCTACATAGCAACAACATAAACACTAGTTGTAACTTCCGCGTTTCTCTCTGACTTGCCCTCTTTTCTCTTGGTATTTCTTGGGCGTACGAGCCAGTTACTCGCTCTGGGTCTACACGACAGTCTGCCAAACTATATGGCTTTAATTTTGCTATCATCTCACCATCAACAAGACCCTTCAATTTACGCTATTTCAAAATTCATAGGACCTCAGACATATAGGGCAAGTCTACAGTCTACAGGTGTCTATAGGTGTGGACGAGATAGCTTTGAACGGTACAGAACTCAATAATTCAGTCTTAATTTTGACACACTTATCGGCCATGGAATTAATCTCAGCAAATAAAGTAGTCATTAACGACCAAGGTATTCAGATGCTGCATTCCAATAGTAGACCAAATTATTTGATACTTTTCGCGTAAGCAAGAATGTCTTCGTGAGCATTTAAGGATAATGAAAGAGGAATGATGTCATTAGTTCAATTAAGAGAAATCTTGAAAGGTTGGAAGGCAACTTTATTTATCAAATAGACAAAGTCTTGTAAATCGAGGCGATCAATCGCTGAATATTAGCCAGTGTAATCAACTGAACTTCTGTTCTCCCTCTCAACCGCAGGAGGTCTTCACGGACACATCAGATGCTCTCTACGAGGCCACACAACGACGGGCATTCTTCAGAGAGGTTACAATCTTGCTACCCGACACATGGAGTGACAGCATGACGGATAGCCCTGCTGCGGGCGAGCTCTTCGACGCCGCTAATATCATAGTGTCAAACCACGAGAACGTCGGTAGAGAAACACCGTACACCAATCAGTTTGGTTCTTGTGGAGAAGAAGCTGAGTATATACACCTGACAGACAAGTTTATTCTGGACAGCCGCTGGAGAGTTGATAAGTACGGTGACCCAGGTGAGTGGGCAGTCAGTTGGTTTGCTATTTGAAAAGACAAAAATGTTCGAGGATCTCGAAACTTCCTCGGCGTAATTACGCAGTGGTGTGAGAGAGAGAGAGAGAGAGAGAGAGAGAGAGAGAGAGAGAGAGAGAGAGAGAGAGAGAGAGAGAGAGAGAGAGAGAGAGAGAGAGAGAGAGAGAGAGAGAGAGAGAGAGAGAGAGAGAGAGAGAGGGGGGGGGAGAGAGAAAACAGACAGACAGACAGACAGACAGACAGACAGACAGAAACAGACCAACAGAGAGGGACAAAGACGGAGAATGAGGCCGAGAGATAGACAGAGATTTCCAATGAGCAATACATCCTTGTATGTACATGTATACTATGTCCAATCCATACCAAAATTACTATTTTCTGTGTTCCTGTTCCCCATTCCATTGTACAATTTAATATGCTTACTTTCCTAACTTCAATTTTACAATTCAACATTACGAATTTCTATTCTGCTGTTGTACTTTCCATTTTACCATTCAACATTTTAATTTTCTAAATTCTTACAATCAAATCGTCATTACAAATTTCTACTTAGTTCGGGATGTTTTTGTTTATCAGGGTCCTTGACCCTAGGAACCCCCTGCAACCCGCTAGTTACATCAATGAATTTTCTAATAATATACTTAAACAGACACTCAAAAGCTACAAAACAAGCTTGGTATATTTTAAGTTTAAACCAAGGTTCAAAAAATGCTGTAGGCTCGAAAAGACGAATAATGAGTAATAGACTGGTATTGAACTAACAATAGACTGATATACTATGGTTGGAACTGTATTGTGATATTATCTCTCCTTGATTTTGTAAATTAGGGGATGTTTTGGGTCTTATTTACTCCCAAACATTGGATTGGATGTCTGTTTATATCGCCCACGCCTAGACTTCCTAGAGAAGGGGAATTTTAAATTTTGTACATACTTCAGACAAATAATACGAAAACAGCAAAACTATGATCCGATGTGGAGGGTGCTTTCCTTTTACTACAGCTGAGACAAAACTTTGATGTACTGTTTGAGCTTACAACATTGCTGATATGCAATATATTCAACTTGATAGACTTCATACAGCTCGCTAGGCCTGCTTGACCGATGCGTCAATCGCTCGGTTAAGGCAGATCAATCGTACTCGCTCAGAATTCAGAGCACCGAGTACACGCTCGCTCGAGCGCCGTATCAGCACTGATTGTCTGTCTGAATGGTATAAGATCGCTCTGAATTCTTCAACTTCATGCACTTCAAGTCCGTATTCTCCTACTACTGCGTATTCTGCTACTAGTTCGAATTCTTCGTGTTTGCATAACTCAACTAGCTCGAATTTTATAACAGTACTCTAAATTCTATGTGTATGGATTACACGACTAGTTCGAATTCTTCAGCTGTGAATTATATATGTCGGAGTATACGCGACTAGATTGAATTCTGCATTCGTCAGGTTAAACCTTCAAGTCAGATTGTAAGAATTTCAGACAATAGAAATCCGTGCTGTTAAATAGAATTTTGAAGGGTGAGAGGCTGAATCGTAGCAGAAAAGCAAAATAGAAATTCGTAATCTTGAGTAGTTTTATAAAATTTAGAAAAGTAAAATATTGAATAGAGAAATTACGTAGAACAGAATTATAGAAATTCGTAAATGCTGAATTGTAACATGGAATTTAGAAATGTAAAATGTTGTATTGTAAAACAGGAAAATATGAAACAGTTTCGGCATAGGTTGGACACCAAAGTATGCACGTCATTGCATTGCATATACTTCACTGCATTGAAGGCATGTCAGAATGACCTTTATCAATAAAGCCGCCTCTTTTATGATTTCAGAAAAAGTCATTGTACACGAATGGGGTCATCTGCGCTGGGGTTTATTCGACGAATACCCACGATCTCAAAATGAACATTTTTACTTAAACGAGGACAGAGAAGTAGAAGCAACGCGTTGTTCACTTTCCGTGGTTGGAAAGGAGTACGACTCCAAAGGAAAACGTTGTAACATTAATCCAAAGAGTGGAAAATGGCCGAAGGATGATTGCCGTTTCGAGCCTATATCGAACAACTTTGCAAAAGGATCGTATATGTTCGCAAGTTTCCTGGCATCCGTGAGTATAGTAGACCCATTCGTTGCTGCAGGGTAACTGCTATGGTATTTTACTATTTAAAAATAAACTCTTCACAAAAATCTGAGACCGCCATAAATCCAGGCAAAAAGTAGAATAAAGTCCAACATAACGGAGGAAACTGTAGATGAGAAAATCTGAACCATGCGATAAGCAATTTATGTGTTTCACAAGAAGTGCTTAGTACCATATATTGCTGCCATGGTGCATTGTTTTATATATTGCAATTTTATGGAAAGGAAAAACGAACCAAAGTATTACTAATATACCACTACACGGATTTCGATGAATTGCGGGTTTTTTTTCAAATATTTTACTGGTGACATAAGTTTCCTGTAGAGCATTTTCTAATTGTCAAATTTTAGGCGCTTATGCATATGCTTGCATTAGCTCCACTATTTCGAGGGTAAGTTTTTGAATACTTATCAATTTTGACTGATAACGAGAAAGTAGAAATATTAACCTGAATTTCGAAGCCTCTTCCTTGAGATTTAGGCTAGTAAAACGAAAAAAAAATAAGACCAAATGTACATAATATATCAAATGGCAAACATCGACGTTATCAGTATCTAACACCGCTAAATGAATGATAATGGACGTTGATGGCCCTCTACGTATTATAAAGTCGGTCTTGAGTCACATCTCTCTACGGTCAAGTTGTTGTTCACCGTGACTGTTTGTTCGGTTACATCGACTTGCAGTGATGGTTTTAAATGGATTAAAAGTATTAAATTGTTCTTTAAAACGTTCAAAACTGTTTTAAGAGGCACTTTTATCGTCATATTGGTGCAATATTTTGGCAGTTCGTGATCTGAGGTACAGACCATATTCACTTTTAAATATCATACTTTTACTTCAAAAACCTTTAGACTTCGATCGAGCCGGCTCGTTGTACAGAGCGGAGAGTGGCGAACATTTTGTTCGTTACACTGACAGTCGCCATGCCAACACACTATCACGCCAGGCGCTTACTTTTGGTGCTAGGCCGTACTTTGTGAACCATACAATATTCGCTAAGGCTAGTACAAAATATGACGAAACTTCAATGGAACAACCATAGGATAACATAATACAAGATCAACTTGCTCTCCCTGTACTTGTAACCCGAAAATTTTATTCGGAGAAAGGCAATCGTTTTGTTTGTTTTTAGTAATTTGTTTATTTGCAAGTTGCGAATGTTACATGGGACCGCTAAACTGGTGACGTTAACCGTCAAGTATGGTGGCTGATCATCAGAACGTACATATATGTTGCGATATGGACATGGGTGTGCATTGCGGAAACATTACCTTAGCTTTTAGTTAAGAAAAGTCCCTTTTACAGCTTGTCGGGTCAAATTTTCATTTCCCAGTGTATTAAATAGCAGGAAACAACCCAAGTACGATTGATCACTCTTGATACGCGTGAACAATAGTGAGTGCTTTTATGCAGTGAATTGGCCGGGACGTCGTAGTATGGCTCATCCCTCGGGCGGGACATTGCATGAATAAGTAAATGAAATAAAGGGTTATGTATAGATATTAGATGAACTGTGTCCCTTAAGTTATTTCATTGTGACAGTTGTCAGGTATAATATAATGTAAAATATGACGTCAATGTACATCCATACTGTTCTCTTCAGGTTACTGAATTCTGTCACAGTGACGTCACTGGTGATCCAACGTCCCTTCACAATGCCATGGCTCCTAACCAACAAAACATACAGTGTTCATACAGAAGTGCCTGGGACGTAATGCTGGAGTCAGAAGATTTCAAGAATGACAACAATCCAGCCCGGCAAGTGACTGACACCACACCGACTTTCCGTGTTGTCAAGTCGGCTCCACTTCGAATCGTCTTGGTACTAGATGTGTCGGGAAGCATGGTTGTTGTAAGTTTTCGGACGAAGTTCAAGTTTAAAATATAAAAATATGCCGCCACTAAATACAGTTTATAATGAGTGTTTGTTTTGATGAGACCAGATAATTGTAAGCTTCGCACACCCCAATTGCGGTTATATTTAAAGCTAATCTCACTTATTTGCCGTTACTGCGACGGTACAAGCGTATAAAAATAATGTACATTTAATATTTTTGGACATGAACGCTTTAGAGATTATCAAGCTTTGGAGCTAAAATGCCTTTTCTGAAAAACACATGCATGATTCCGTAGAGAAAATTCTAACCTTTTGCAGATAAATGTAAAAAAGATTCATACTTTGGGAGCCCCAACCACCTAAAACATGACATTTTATATGGAATGTATTCATACTTCTTATTTGTAACTTTTAGAATTTATGAAAACTTGAAGTCACATTTACAGCATAATTAGATCAGTTATTCATTCACATTAATGCCATTCAGGAAGTCAAGACAAATTCCCGCCAAAAACATTTAAAGGAAGGCGACAGTTCATATTGGGACCTCGGATTAATGCAAAATGCGTTCTCTTTATTATTATCTTTGTGTCAAGAATGATCGAATAGGCACTTTGAACCAAATAGCGACTAAATACATACAAGCTACTGTCCCAGATGGTCACTTTGTTGGGCTTGTAGAGTTCGACACCAACGCAATTGTAACATCAAACCTGACTGAACTCAAGACTACTCAGGGTCGTGAAGCTTTAGCAGATTTGCTACCTGCTACCACAAGAAGCGCAACGTGTATCGGATGTGGATTACAAAGTGGAGTTGAAGTAAGTGTTCATCATTGCCTGATCTGTGTCTTATACCTATCAGTCAGCAGCCAATGGCAAATCAATGCATCTTCAAATCAAAGTGAAATCTTGTCAGTGGTGATATGTATTACAGTTTCCCGATGAAGTAGTTTATTCTCTATTGAATTTAACCGCGCTGTTTTTGCTTACCAGATTTGAGTTTAGATCAAACTTAAACAGGGAGAACGTCCCGTGCTTAGCTGTCTGAAATCCGCAAAAAACAAACATAATTATAAAGAGTCAGGATAAAAGTAATAGGAAATATATGTCAGCGCTGTAATGTTGCACGTTATTACTAGTATATCGCGTGTTGTCGAGACGAATATATATATATATATATATATATATATATATATATATATATATATATATATATATATATTGTGTTTTTTGCGTGTATGTCTATGTTCAAGCTTGTAAATTATAGATTGGGGAAATGTACTAGATATAATTAACATAATATTGATAAACTACCGGAATGGACGGGTGTACCATTCATGTTGAACAGCTCACCCCATGTGTGCACTCGCCATCGCTCATGCCTCTATGTTACCAGTTAGACAAATTTGAAAACTCTCTTAACATATCCGTCCCATGGGTAGTTAAGTATACAATACATTGGGCAAGGGTTCTGTAAGCGTGGCCTATCGGTATGTTAGTATCTGCCAGAAATCAGGGACACGTTCAGGTTTATTCTGAACAAAGTGTTTTATTCTGAACACTCTTATTTTGTCGTCGATGATTATCTGATTCAAGTTTGCCGATGATTATTTCATATAAAAGAAGACATTGGCCTGTGCGGCAAAAACCTCATATATTTTGCTAGCGTCTTTTGATAGAGGATATTCTTCATCTGAAATAACTCAAAATAAACATGGTAATACATGTACAAGAATTTAATGCATCTTTGCTTGGCATTGCTTTCAGGTCTTAGAGAATGGGGGACAAGATGCAAATGGTGGTATATTGCTTCTAATCACTGACGGACAAGAGAACCAGCCTCCGTACATCGAAAACGTCAAGCCGACCTTGGTCAGTAAGGGAGTCCGCGTGGATACAGTGGCTTTGAGCGATGAGGCAGATAGCAAACTATTTAATCTATCGACAGAAACTGGTGGTATTCCATTTTACTACACCGAAGGTAACAGTTCTTCGGGGCTGAACGATGCTCTAACGGCAACTATAACTACGAGGCTTGGCGGAAGTCCTAATGTGCCCATTCAGGTAAGTCTGAAGTGTTGTAGGCGGTGTTCGTCAGAAGAGAGCTTCTGGGGTTTCATTTTGAATTTCCCTCAGGCAGAGGACTCTAGTGATCAGTTTTGGTGCAAATTTTAAGGCACTTTGCCATCTAAGATATATCTGTGCGATCACGATCGCTACCAAGTATGACAAATGACTTTGCAAGACAATTATTTTACACTATTTACACCATTTCCACTAAAGGCATATTTACTACAATTTCATTTTGGTATTTGCGCACAGAGATAAAATCAATTACAACAAATCCTATTGGAAACGTTCAATAACAATAGCGTATACATTGTTTGATTGCAATTTAGTAAATTTAAAACGACTGAAATTGGATGGGAGAAGTTTGGATTCTTGCAATCAAGGACACCGACTAGAATACCCGAGATGTTTTGTTTTCACTCGCGATCACAAATAACTCGATTGTGTTATATATTCTGAAATAAATACAGCAAATTTTCTATCGGATTCGAACTCACACTGTACCCAGTCACCTAGCGAAGAAGTCACAGTCAAAACTGCTCGGCCAAATCCCCATCCTTAGAACCAGTGGTTCAGTAACCGTACTAAGTTGTTACTATTATTCTGACTTCGATCCCTCCACACGCCGTAGAGTTCATGAAGCTCTCGCAATCACATACTCGCTATCACATATCGTGAGAGAATGGAACGGCACAATCTCTTGGCTTAGATGTAGATCACTTGATTTGGAAAATCATAGCCGATGACTTACTGATGACATATCGTGTTTTTGATATGATACAATGTGTTTTAAATCACACAGTGATCGTTACAGCTATATGTACTTTCATGCCTCATATAAAAGCACATAATGAAATCAAAAGAGCGCAGATCGATTCTGTATCATATACAAAATGCGTGTCCAACACCGACACATAATGTACGGCATTGTACATTGTTCCTCGTAAAACGCTTTGGGTTGTTTTCCTGTAGATTTGCATTGCAAACGGGGTGTACTTTTCTTTTGTTCTTTTGCCGACAAAGTCAGGGCGACACAGCGAAGAAAAAGAACACATAGACACGTAGACATTTCAAGTTTAATACGACAAAGGCAAACGAGGTCTCTATACGGTTGTCAGAGCAGGAACATCCAAACTTGTTATCAAAAGTGGGTATGGTAACACATCCAATTTCGCTAGGTTGGTAAAAAATTTCGTCACACTGATTTTGAGTTGAAACTCCTGACATCCCGAGGGTCAAATAACTTTTAAAGAAGAAAACATGGAGCATACGCAACTGACGACCTTTGTTCTTCCCCTACTTTAAAGAGGCACTCCCACTTGGTAACATTTTTAAAACACGTGCACATTTTTTTAATGCCAACGGTCGATATTTGACGTGGCGACTGCGCACGGATCTCGAGATATCGATAAAAACATGTCATTTCCCGAGCGTATTTTTCACATCCCGAAGTTTTACGATCTTTTCTGATTTTGACCCGAAATCCCCCGAAGGTTTATTGTTGTGCTGATTGACGATATTCTAGGGAGTCTACAATGAGTTCGAACGACGCAATTAATGTACTTCCCACTGCAAAGACTTTATGTACAACATTATGCCTTTACCTCAGGTAAGTTTTGCAAAACTTCTCCTTAGTTTTTGTCGTTTTCATTATTCTAAATCAGTTGTATTATATTTTTAACCAATACCACGTAAACATCAGTTTTTACGTGTCAAATATTAGCCGCCTCCGATGACTACATTTTGTCGACTGCCACACATTACGCCGCGCGCGTGGTATGTGTCTATGCATACCACGCGGCGGCCGCTATGTATCAACCGCACGTAACTGTGCTAGTCACCTATGCGAATTCTGGTGGACTCAGCAAATATTGCTTTTCGTTTTTACGCCAAATCAGTACGACTCAGCTTTCTCCCACGGGTCATGACCGATCACCGACGCCAGTGGTACTGTGGCGTACAGCAGCGTAAGCGTAGACCCGTAGTCCATATAGCTTAGTTGACAATGGCCCCAGTGCCGAACGTTCGATGTTCGGAAGCTGAATTTAGGTGGGCCACCGGAATTCAAACTTTTACTTTTTGGAGGACATGTTTTTATCGATATCTCGCGATCCGTGCGCAGTCGCCACGTCAGATATCGACCGTTGGCATTAAAAAAAATGTGCTTTAAAAATGTTACGAAGTGGGAGTGCCACTTTAATCTCCCACTCTCATTTTAGTTGCAAATTCTGTTACTGTCGTATACTAAACTCGTTGAACGTTTGACATACGTATGGTGTGTGGCTCTAATTTTTACTCAGCTATACAGCGAGAAAGGTACCATTCCCAACGGTGGCAAAGTTACGGGGTCTGCTTTCATCGATGCGACGATCGGAAAAGATACGAAGTTTTTCTTTCTCTGGTCCACGTCGGTGGTTTCCGTCGTCGTAAACAGGCCTAATGGTGACGTCATCGACATTAGCTCTTCTGAGTATAACAGAAACGACGCAAAGAGAACTGTATCTGTTGTTATCACCGGCGTAGCAGAGGTAAGGTTTTCTGGGTCCAACACTGTAAAGATAACCGTTTATCTTCGTCACAAGAATATAATCATATTTGTTTATCTGTACCATATGAAATAGTAACAGCACATTTTTATGGAGTTCCCGAATTCTCCATCTAGCTTTTAGAAAATATACATGTACACAATAATAGTAAATATCATGGCAAGAAAATTCGCAAGTCGAGACAAAGATAAAGCCTGGTGCGAGAAGTGGATCCAGAATGTCTCTACTTGTCTCTTTTGAGACGAAAATAAATTCCATAAGACAATCAAATTTCTTTATATATTAGAGACACTCATGTAGGTAAAAATATATTGGACGATTGAATGACAATAAACAGAAAGCATTCGGGCCTGAAAGGCAGGGCGTCTCAGAAAACAACGCGATACTTTGGTCAATGATCGTCATTGCACTTTTATTCAATGTCTTTATCAAGTTACCAATCAGTTCGAATAATTGTTTTTATATCAGTCGATCATTATTTATGATGAAGTTTGACCTCTTTCGTATATTAGTTCTCCATTTGTTGCCCTTTATTTTCCAGCCTGGTGAATGGCTCTACGAAGTCACGGGACCCGTCCAACAGGTCGAAATCTCCATTCAGTCCGTTGCCAAGGACAACACGCAACCAGTACGCGTCACCACAACTACCAGCAACTCGCTAATCACCGAAACGCCAGCAAAGACAAATATATATGTTCAAGTATTCCGAGGATACACTCCGATATTGAAAGCAAGTGTCATAGCAACAGTAGAAAGACCAAATCCTTACAGTCCAGTAGATGTACAACTTCGAGACAACGGCGCAGGTATGAGTGAATTTCCCACAATTGTCACTATTTACTCTTCATCAAAGAGATTAAGCATTCATATCTTTTCTGAGAATCTTGTAAGCGGTTATAACTATAACGTCGTTTCACTGGCCAGATTAAACTTAGCGCAGACAAAGCTTTTTAAATGAATCAGTCTATAATGCAATGTTTATCTATCTATCTATCTATCTATCTATCTATCTATCTATCTATCTATCAACCTACCTACCTAGTATCTATCTATCTATCTATCTATCTATCTATCTATCTATCCACCTACCTACCTAGTATTAGACGTACCCACCCACCTACCTAGTACCTACTTACTTACAGACCTACCTACCTACCTCCTACCTACCTACCTGCATACATACATACATATAAACATATCTACCTACAAGTACCTGCTTACCTATCTATCAACGATCTATCTACCATCCATCTGTCTACTTTGTTTTGAGTTTATCTGTATGTCTGTCGACCGTAACATTACGCCTCACAAGTGAAAGGGTGAACACGAGATAGAAACTGGCGTGCATTCGGTTGTGTGCATCTTGCATTGATCCCATACAAACTTAATTGACAAAGTTCGATCACCTCACTTATTATAGGAGCTGATACTCTCAAAGGTGACGGCGTCTACTCAGGTGTATTCATGGATTTTGTGACAGCGACTTGTCCCAATTGCCGTTACAACATCAAAGTCACAGCCGAGGACAAAGATGGCATCGCTGAAGTCCCCGTCGATGCATCATTCAGCCGAGTTTTACCAGTGAATCCGGGTAAGGGGAATTCGATACTCAAAGTTGACACTATTATAATATATATAGTATATATATATATATATATATATATATATATATATATATATATATATATATATATATATATATATATATATATATATATTTATTGTATGTATGTAGGTAGGTTAGGTTGTACTCGCTGAGTGAGAAATATATATATACAGGCTTGGTAAAGCACAAATGTCACAACTTGTTTGAAACGATAATTGACACACTTTTATGAACTATTGACATATGACAACACGGGTTTTGCAAGTTCTAATGTCAGTGGTTTATGATAAAAGTCGATGGGTTATTCTGTATCGATTAGGAAACTGATACCCTGAAAGTCCGCAATTAATTGTACAACGTTTTGGGTCTGATGAACTTCCGCTGTCACCTTGCAGGAAAGGTGGAACGACTGCACTAACGTGCGTTCTTGGGAAGTTATTTTCGGAAACAATGTCGATATTTCGAGTTTTGCTTCGGTTTTCGGTAAAATGCACCTGTAAATTTAGATTGCTGTTGTTTTACATCGAAATCGAACTCTGTCGACTGTAAAGGAATTTCCTCACACCCGAGGGCCTGATTGCATAGTGGAAGTGCTTGTCTAATTTAAGTCTTGTCGACATGAATGTAAATTATGACATAATGGAAACTCAAAACTCTTCATATTACAGTGTATCCAAGTGATCAGAATACCAACCAAACAGAAAGGGTCGGTCAATTTAGTCGCGTCGCGTCTGGCGGCGTCATACAAGCACCTGTCACCATACCACCCGGTGACAATTTCCCGCCTTCCAGAATCACTGATCTGAGAGTAGTGAACGCGTCACATGACCAGCAAACTATCACCTTGGCATGGACAGCACCGGGAAATGACTTCGACAGAGGAACAGGTAGGTCTGGCATATAGATCAGATTAAGTAATGTTTTTCATGGTTGATGTACATAAGAAATTCAAGTTGCAGTTATTATTACTTTTTACTTGAAATAATAAACGATTTTATCATGTGTGTGTGTCATTTTGCTAAGCAGCTGACGAATACGATCTTCGTATCAGCAAGAACTTCAGTTCCATATCTTCCAGTTTCATCAATGGCGACGTACTTACCAACCAGGACATAAACGACGGAGATATCAAATCTCCGAAAACCTTCGGTGTTGATGAGATCTTCACTGTGCAAGTTCCAGAAGCTAACGAAAAAACGACTTACTACTTTTCGGTGAGAGCTAGGGACGCAGCCGGTAACGAAGGGGACCCGTCCAACATCATTTCCGCCTCGATCGTTCTCTTCGTCCCGGACAACGTCGAAACCACTGCAGCTCCGCTGGAAGATTTTGACATGCTGCCGGTAATCATCGGTTGCTCTGTCGCCGCAGCTGTCGTCTTTTTCGCTGTCGTAGTGGCAGTTGTGGTCAAGGTTATGTGTAAGGGCTTGAAAAAGAACAATAAAGTTGAGCATTCAAAACCGAGTCTAAAGGATGCCTGGAAGTGAGCGAATTTAAGATGGCCACATAGTCACCGACTCGTATTAGTTTCCTGTCAGTATACCAGTTTTTCTGGCAATGCACAAGAGACATATATTTTAACTGTTACAGTACTTTTTGGTCTAGCACTTGTTGGGGGTTCATTTTGAAGCACATGGAGAAAATACACAGGGACAACGATTAACTAATTTGTAAGAATTGAATCTTTTCATTCTTGTTAAAATTTATCAAAATTGTTGGGTGTCCGACAGCTGAAAGTTGCAATATTACAAATTATCCATAAAAAATGTATGGCATTAAAAGAAAAGCAGATGAGCTTACATTTTCAGATTAAACTATCATTACGGCCATTTTGAATTGCATATATCGGAATTATTGTGTAATTTCTTTCTCTAGTACCAAATTTTGCACGTTTACCTCCGATTTTTATTCATAATTTCGGAAGGAAATGGTTAAAAGTTTTCTTGAGGAAAGTTTGAGTAAAAGTTTAAGTCTTTTTGCTGTTGATGCGCGTATTACCTGTAATTGGAATAAGTACTTCTATTTAGCATTGATAACTTAACAGTAAATGTACATTTATGCTTTCTGTCGTCATTGAATCATCATTTTTCTGCAGGTCAAGTTGATTAGACCATGTGAGCATATTGGGTCAAGTATATCTAAGACATGCATAACAACGCCGCTTCCATGAATCGAAGCAGAGATCGGATATAGCAACCGTTAATAGCGCTGAGGCGATATTTTACTCAGATTTAAGGAGATGCATATGCTAGTAGTTATTGAAATATACGTCATGATTTTTATATACATCCATATATTGCTTTTTTTTATAAAATATTTGTTTTATTATGTGACTTTAGAGTTACTATTCTGTTTTTGTGAGTAATAGGTGCGAGATAATGTACAGCTGAAAATAGTTATTGAGATAACATTTACCTAATTCAAATTACATTGTTCCGTAATTGTGTTGACAATGCGTTGTGAACCTGTTGCTTGTCAGAGGTGGTACTTGACCATCATCCAGTTTGGAAATGTAAGGCCAAAAAAAAAAAAAAGAAATGTTTCTGGTCAGCGCGCGCGTCACTTGAACAACAGCGCGTCACCCTTTTTTTTCTGTTTGTGGCCGGCGGCCGTGGCTGACACCAAACCAAAATGGCTGAAGAGAAAGAAAAAATTCTTTGGGGGACATGATCAGTGACTGCATGAACAGTATATATATGTGACTATATTGATAAAACTATAAAACTGACCCTCCTCCCTCCCTTGAGGGAAAAAAAAATAAAAATAAAAATAAAAAATAAAATGCGCGTCGCCGCACCATTTTTTAAAGAAAGACCTGACCAGAAACATTTCTTTTTTTTTTTTTTTTTTTTTTTTGGCCTAACATCATGAAGTGGGTATTGGGATATCTAATAAAAAGTCTACGCAGACAATTGCTTCTAGTCTGTGTCTTCTTTGTTGTCTGTGATTTCATTGCAAGCCGTCAATATTATTACCACTATGCATTTATTACCTGTGTTGTTACAAAGCCATCATTGTAAATTCAAAGCTGATTATGTATAAGAAAACTCAAATAGCAGTGTTTGTCATTGCTCATCAAATCTGCAGACTTCGGTTAAACAGCAGCGATTTCTCGGTTCAAGGGAGATGTTTTACGTCAACTGTCGACAGTCGTTAGTCAACGCACAGAACAACAAATGACTGTCCAATAGTTGTAGTTGAACCTACTGTCTTGAGCAAACGGTTGGTTTTTCGTGTGGATGGATAGATGCATGGACGAACGCATACATTCATGGATTGGTGTAAAGATGTATGAGGATAGATTGATAAATGAATGGATGCATGCATGTACAGTATGTAAACGCGTGGGTGCTTCCATACACTCTCAATTGACAATGGAGTGGGCTTTGTCTACTAATCGCTTCTAAAGTACACAATCACTGCTACGTGAAGTAAGCACATTGACAGTTTAGAATAAGGAATACATTCTAGAGGTGACACCCCAGTCCAATCTGGTAATTCCAAGCCACTGCAACTTGGACTATATTTGTCATTCATGCCCAATTTGCAACATTAATACTATATCCGCACTGGACCTAGGAAATTAAGTTCATAGTCAGAATGCTACCTTTAAACATTTTCCACCAATCTTTAGCTCTGCATTAGCTTTAATCGCTAGCTCTGCTTCAACACGTGACCTTGGCTTTTTATTCATTTATTTATTTATTTATTTATTTATTTGAATCAGGCTCTAGGCCCATAGAGAAATAAAAAAACATACATAACATAGATATAAAAATAACCTTTGCTGCCCGGTCTACGATCTCTCTGGAGAACGAGTATCGGGGAGTCTTAATACTGATCAACGACGACGTTGCAGAGAACGCCAGCTCCAACGGTTACAGGTGAGAATTTTTCAAAACAGGAAGGCAGAATTACAATTTTTCACCGTCCTACACAGTTATTAAAGCCAAATTATTTTCAAAGGGAAAGCATCAGCGATTTTATTATTCGAAGAGCCTGCGTTTTGTGGACGCAAAAACATGCGCGTTTTTAGTGAGATATTAACAATCAATTCTTCGGTGTTAATTTCCTTAGCGGCTTGAACAGCACAGGTAACAGGTTACACAAAAATTTCAAAGTCTAAAATAAATTGTAAATGTGTTAGCCTCGTTACGTGTCGTGGATAATCCCTGGACAACTTTAGCCTATTACACTAAACACGGTTAAAATTTCAAATAGAATTGTGTGAAATAATGAAGTAAGCCTGCTTGCTTATATATAAAGATGATATCTCTCACTTAAAGACCGTCAGTTGAAAAGGATTATGCTGTCACTACTTTACGTCACGAATCATTGATGTTTATGATCGATGTGACGGAACTTTTCACCTAATATGATTGGAGCCTAATCAGTATTTCCACCCATAACTTCATACACTGAGCCTGCAGTTATCTTGTCCTTTGTCATGATTTTTAAATGGTTTTTAAATGTATTAGTAACATGAATTTTTAAAAAACAAACAAACAGTATATACACAACGTATGGACACTTGCCCCACCAGTTTTATTTAGAATAATGAAATACTGGGGTTTATTCTGTTGTTGATAGTTTGACAAGTATATATACGACCTTGTTTTAGATTATAATGTTTTTTCACCGAACTTGTTACGTACATAGAGGTAGACAATCCTATCAGACTATGATCATGCTGTGAGATAATGACTTAGTAATATGGAAGACTATGAACAGTTGTTTTGACACTTATAGTTGGATGAATTTTATATCATGTCCATTACTTGGTTGAAGTCGCTTTGAAATGTTCATTTTAATAACTTGTACAATGTTCGACAATATCGCAGATAGACGACAGATAATATTTTGCGGTGGCAAAATCTTGCCACTGATGCAAATCAAAAATGCAATTGATGAGTTGAAGAAATATTATCTCAGTTTACACCATCAAAGCAGAATCTAGCTACTGGACAATTTACAATATTGAATCAGTATGAGCGAAACCATGGGAACGGAAAGGGAGACGGTATGGCAGTAATATATACAAAAGCCATCTGTTGCTAGTCTATAAACCTGAAGGTTTCAGTCCTCTCAAACAAAAAAGATCATCCAATGCAACTTTAACAAGCTTTAACGAGCAGCAATTTCTTTGTAGTGTTCTGCACATCCGATACCAATGAACAGAATCACTGTGCATCGTCACAATTTGATGCCGAAACACTGCTGGGTACCGGCATTGACTGGGACAATGAGACATCCTCAGAAGAAACCGGGTAATTTCAACGGCCCAATAAACAGCCCTTTTCAGGACCACAACACCCTACTTCAAAGAGCTACCAATTTAAAATGAATAGGTTTAAATATTTTCAGTATATCTATTGCTTTCGATGCACAAGACACTGCTGCAATCTCCTATGGTTGAGAGTTAGCCAGGCGAATTGACCACATTGACCACTGCAATTCTCCGCAATAATGGCGTGTCATGCAATTTATTCCTTTTCATTTTACGACACATACATGTATCCGTTAATGATTAATTAAACAGCATGGTAAGAATTTCAGTTTGTAAAAAAGCCGAATATTTAATAAAGGCACGCCAACGTGCCATTTCAATAATACTAATTGTGTAAACCTACATGCGCGATTGCCAACTTTGCTCGCGTTCACAAAAAAAGCTTAGAGCGGCTGGAGGAATTCAGAGGGATTTGAAAATTTTGCTCTGCCTGTAGGGGGAACTTGATTTTTTTTTGGTTCCTTTTACGTTTTACATTTTCCAATTCCAAGTTTTTGTAGGTAATTTCATGAAAAATGAATACCAGTTTTATGTCATCTAATTGTTGTAAACTTGTAATAATTTAACAAAATCTAGAACTATTACGTCATTTCCATGACTTTTATCTCGAAAAAATCTAAACATGTGTGATTTTTCACAAATAAACCAAACTTGAGCTAAGTAACAGGGCAGAAGCTGCAACTGTTGATGATTTTTGTAATATTTCTGTGCAATATATCAACTACATTTTTTTGCTGTTTCCCTACAGCATTCTCAAACACAGAATATTCAGTTTGTCGACAAAGCCTGTATATACAAATATGTATTAGGTGATAATATAATTAGAGTCCAGACTGACAGTGATACAAATGCATGGTACACATACATAGGCTGTGTAAGCATGCTGATTACTGGACAGTTCACATGCTGTAGGGAGTAGAACAAGAACACAGTTGTATAATAAACTGAACAAAAACATTGTCAAAATTATCAAAGTTAATACAGCTACTCCCTGCGGGCAGTGTCACTATCAGGTACTGCCCTGCTACTGCAGTGTCACTGTCACTGCATTCCTGAGCAGTGATAGAGATAGCTCTGACTCTGATGTACATGGTAGTTGAAGAAGAGTTTGGGTCAAATGAAGCTCATGACAGTGAAACATACTTGTACACAAGATCAGGCTAGAGAACAACACATGGAAGACCAGGAGACTTTAAAAGTGATCAGGGATTTTTGAGTTCTGACAATCTTAGAATAATAAAAAAAGATAGGGTCACTACGCTTGATTTTCTAAATTTACACATTCTCATCGTAAAATAATACAAAAGCAAAAATTTTAACAGTAAAGACTAAATGAAAAATATGTGACTTAATGAAATTATTTATTTTTACCAAATTTGCCATTATTACACCCAAAATTTCAGAGATGAAAACAGTTATTTGATGGAATATTTTAACCTTTCAGTATTGTCAATTTTGAGTAGCATCTAATTCATATATGTCTTGTACGTTTGAAACAAATTTTTGGTAAGTCACTGTGTTCAGTTTTTTTACAGTATGACAATTAGCCAGAATTCACGATTTGCCCACTCTCACATGATCGTCATTTTGTGTGCTCTCCGGCAGAAGAATTGACCAGGCCAGAGTTGGATTAACTCAAGTTGGCTTAGACTGATAAATCCAAAAAGTTCACTGATACGTTTAAAAATGAATCAATTTAGAACTTGCCTTAGGAATATGACTTTACACACTGCTAATAACAGGTAGTGTTTAACATCTGTGAGTGGAACAATGAAATAGGTGTTTATTTTTTCTGCGCACACATCCTTTACTGATATACGGGCTTGTGATAGTGTGTGGGAACTTGAAAATTTTTGATAATATAGAGGGGATTTGAATTTTTTAGGGTATTGAGGGGGGATCTGAAAAAATAAGATTTCAATCAGATTTCAATCGCGATTCCTCCAGCCCCCCCCCCCAATCGTTATTTGTGAACGCAGCCTAACAAGATACCTTCATGCTAAAACTAAACTAATGCTTTACAGTTTGCACTTTCGATTTTTATTTCACAAGCACTGTCTGTTAAATGTTTGTCAGCAAGGCTAAGAGGACAATAAATGTGTGGAGGGAGATTTTGATCTCGCGCTGGCTTGTTTGCCAAAGGAATGTTTGCAGAGAGCAACACCAAAAGTAACAAAGATGGGGGTAGTTCAGAAATGTGCGCCATTACCTGAATTTCAAAAACGGTTGCCGAGGTGTGATATGAAATCTTATAAGCATGATAGCGTAACTGTTTTTATGAAATTATCCTAAATTATTTAAACATATCTAATATGGCAAGCAATGTCAATAAAAATTTGTATGTTCTAATTTTTAGCAGAGATTCAAGGGATTTATCACAAAATATGGTATCTATCTAAATTTAACAGTTAGTATGCGTCCAGAACTGCCATTCTGCTTCATGACAGTAGATGTGGTATGAATGAACATTTCTTTGCTATCAGCATATTGTAGTGTGCACATGTATGACACCATCTATGAGACCTAATCACATTGAAA
Organism: Ptychodera flava; assembly: GCF_041260155.1. NCBI lineage: Eukaryota > Metazoa > Hemichordata > Enteropneusta > Ptychoderidae > Ptychodera > Ptychodera flava. The sequence continues at coordinate 2,809,154 of NC_091933.1, read as the reverse complement.
ATCAGCAAGAAGCTAGTTTGCAAATATCAACTCTAGACAAAACTATGGACCCGTGATGACAGGCATCATCTTCCGTCTGTACAAACAATCATTCATTGATGGAACAAGACGCAGATTGTTGAATGTTTTAATGAACAACTATACTGATTGCCATGCAGTTTGAACAAGACACAAGATGACTGTTTCCAACTATCAAACAACTGGTTATCAGAACTTTTGACCTGTATCAAGTTGGGTCAAGTTAAATCAATCTATATGTGCGAGGAATAGCTTTTGAAGGAAAACGTGATACTGTATTCTATCTTCTGCAAGACGGACATTAGGATCAGAATTTATAATATCACAAAAGATATCCATGTCCATGATGACAGATTTGCACACTTTTCTTGTGGCATGGCCACATCATATTTTACAGGGCCTTTAGCAGTAACTTTGATGATTGTTTCACTAGTTTTGTTTCGTTTACCGATTGAAAGTTCTCGTACCATTCCCTAAAGCATGTTTAAACACCATCTATTCATTTTGTCAAAACAGCATCTATGCATGTAAAATGTTTTGTTAATATTGTTCATATTTGGTAAACTACCTAGTCTTGATAAGAATTTCCTTGTCAAAATGCAATTGAAGTAATGACAAAGCGAAAGAAAGCCCTAGCATGTTTCAATTGTCAACTTGCCCTTTTTTTATTATCGGTCACGTGCACAGAGTGGCGTAAAACACCTTCATCAGGTAGCAGTCTAAAATAAAAATAATATTTTTGCATGGCAATTGCTTGCGACATATTAGGTCAATTTATGATTATTAGTCACTTTATTAATCCAGAAAATAAACAAGGTGTCCTTTGTTGATTCTATTCTATGTCGGCACGTAATGATGTATTTTTTTCTTAAAGTAACTTAGTACGCAAAATTTATGTGATTCCACCCAGAGCTACGGATACGCATCCAAATATTTACATGTACCTAAGCTACCCATATTTGGTATAATAATTTTTGAGTTGTGAGGACCCCAAATTTGGTCCACATACAGACGGATGGAGGGACAGACAGACGGATGAACAGACTAACACACAGACTGATCGAGTAACGATGCCGTCAGCCCTGACCTATTGGTGGCCAAAAATTGGAGGAAATCATCAAAAGTTACAGCTACTGTCCTTTCAATCAGATTACACGATGTGCTGAGGACATTGACCCTTGAACAAGTACGGCAATTAGAAGTTACTCATCAAGTAAGACCTTTAGTAAATAAAATGAATAATATAATGGATAATATAATATAATGAATAAAATGAATAATAACATGAATATTTTTGACCTTTATGTATCAATATTGATAAAACAAAGACACTGAGTACTTTTTGAATAGATTAAAGACTTCACTATGATTACTCTAACCCTGTTGGCACAAGACCACTAATTATTTTGCTCCAGGCCACCACAGTAACGTTGAGCTAAATGTATTTCAAAATATTCAGCGGCACGAATCCTCTTGCCAGGTGTTAGATCAATGTCAGCTTGACTACCGATGAATTTTTCATGTGGTCAAGTGCACCGATATTTTGAGGCTGTGACTATAGCGCCCTCAGTGGTGTTTTTGCAGAAGTTCGTGCTCATTGCCATGATTCCATAGGCCTTATAACTCCACATATTACCACAGAATGCTACAGCCATCCTTCAACAGTCAGCATTTTGATCCAAGCGGACAATTGTTTCTTTTAGATGCGTAAAATTACAGCTAAAACCAAACACATGCCAACGCGGGTATCAAAACTCAGAGGTCTGTTTTTCACCTGAACTATCTTTTCGTGGAAGTGAAATTACCGTCTGTTACCTTCTTTATAGGCTTCATCGTTCATGCATACTGCAACGCTTGAGAAGCTGAAGTGACTTATTCAGCAAACTGTTTCTTGAGAGTTTATCAAATTTGGCACAGTGAGTTGAATATAACCGTGACTATACTATCATTATCATACCTTCCGGCACAATCGTGATTCGTTGATCTTTCTGGGTGAATGGGCAGCTGGAGTTAGACTTAAACGTATAACTAACATCTATGAGGTTCTCGAAAGCGTGGCGTCAGTATAATAGTCCCTCAAGACTTACTCGTCTCAAATGAGTGACAGTAGCTTCCAAGCTATTGTAATTGAGAAAGCCTACATACCTATAGTACTATGGTAGTACACGCTTTTAAGTTTCTCAAAAGTACTCATAGTAGGAAGAGGGAAGCCTGACAAGTCTTGTGTGATGATTAAAAATACATGAATTTCAGAAGATCCTCGGCTTAAAGAGACAGGAACATGTCCTACTGTGAATTCATTGAAGAGTCAACCATTGTCTTCTCAGTTTGTAGTCTTGGAACGCGGTGTCTCTGTTCTCTGTAACACGGTGGAGACATGATAAATAATGGGAGATTCACCTTTCCAGCAGACGAGATGGCGAACTTCGTGAAGTTGAATGAACTTGACTGCGCATGTATGCGCTCGTACAATACGCTTGCGCGTTCAGCTCTCCGCAGACGCGCGCATATGTGTACGTTGCCTCGTGTTGTTCCGTGATTTAAGCTTGCGGCACATACGACAGGGCAACTTAGAAATATGATTTTTGTTATTGTTTATGTCGTATTTTTTAAGAAAATTGAAGAACATTGATACTGTTTCTGTCATGTCGATACTGGCGTACTCTCAATCAAACGTTCTGTACTTTGATATTTTACCGTATGCTCAGAAAAATTGAAAGTATTCTCATGTTTTCGAATTAGGAATTTGTGAATTCTGAAATATGAGAGAAATCAAAAGTTTGAGAATAAAAATGGGTCACTGCGCATGGTTTTTTACAAAACGACAATTAAAATTCACTTTTCCTTCACGAAAATATATCACCCATTATTGAATAACAAGTCATTCATTTCAAGTTCAGACAATGAATGGAAATTTTCACTGTCTCTTCCCGCAAGAACACAAAATCAAAGATTCGGATAGTTAAGATTTTTAATGAAAAGAAAACGTGTATGACCGACTTGAATAATTTATTTTAACCCTTTTTGCGATAATTAGAATAAAACTCTAGGGACTTACAGTGTGGTATAGACTATTTTGTAAACTTAGATATTTTAGCTCTTGTCTTGTAGTTTTCAAAAAATTCTGTACTCAATTTTATATGTCTCTCTCTCTCTCTCTCTCTCTCTCTCTCTCTCTCTCTCTCTCTCTCTCTCTCTCTCTCTCTCTCTCTCTCTCTCTCTCTCTCTCTCTCTCTCACGATCGCCGCTTGCGGCGCTATTCGGATGATAGAAGCTGACATTGGCTAGGTCAGGTTTGGGCTCAGACGGACGAGCAGACTAAAAAGTCCGCCAATACTTTTACAAAAGACAAAACAGGGTGAAACATCGACAGAAAAACACGTTGATTTTTTTTTAATAACTTGACTGTAGATCGTAGGGCACTACAAATTGCAGACGACTGTGTGGGAGGATAATGCTGTAACCTCCACAAATGTATAATCTCCACAAATGTAATATCAACCACAATTGTAATAAAATCAACCACAAATGTAATAAAATAGTCAACCATTAATGTAACAACCCGCAACCACAAATGTAATAAACAAATTAACCATAAATGTAATAAAACTCAACCATAAATGTAATAAACTTAAACTTGCATATGTGATCATTTGTTTATCAATGCCCTGAGTAAATAATAACTTTAATAAGACTAGTGTAATGTTATTGCATACTTTCCTGAAACTAGGTTACCTTTCCGAAAAACAGAATAGGATACTTTGAGAACGCTATCAGAAAACGGCGAGGTACTGATCAAACCGTTAGATAATGGAAGTGGACCAGCAGTTCTAGACACTGATAATTACATAATAAGGAAGCGCCAAAATAACTCGTCAACCAGTGATACCACACAAAGTTTATGACAGATGACTCAGAACAAATATCAGAGAAATATAAAACCTTATAACTGAAACTTACGACACAAAACATGTTGACGAGAACATATATTTCAATCTAGTAAAAAAACAATACGAACACTACCTTGAACACAGTAGAACAAAATTAGACATCCTGGTATCCCTAGTGAAGGAACAAACTTCAAGTGGGACAACATTAGTAGACAATCTATCGATTATTCCACACAATTTATCCACTGAAGACGAATTTTAGGAGATTGATTAAGAAAGTACGGCAATTTTCGAAAAAACGGCGTTAAAGGATCGTAGTGTTATACAGTCTTCCCCACTCTGGAGTAGAGACTGCACTGACGTTCAGATTATAGCTGTGTCTCGCTATGGCCAATCAGTTCTGTACACAAAACAGGGGAACGTAAAATACACTTTTAAAACACACTAAACGCAAACAATTAAGAAATGAATAATGTGTGGAGTTGCTTTCCTTATTACATAGATCAATATTTACGGGCTAATTCCTCAATTGCAACGACAAAATAGATTTATTACATTTATGATTGACAAGTATTACATTTATGGGTGATTTTTTATTACATTTATGGTTACCATTTATTACAATTGTGGTTGGTGTTTTTATTACATTTATGGTTGATTTTTGTTACATTTATGGGCGATATTATATTTATGGGTGCATTTTATTACAATTGTGGTTGATATTACATTTGTGGAGATTATTACATTTGTGGAGGTTACAAATGCCACCACAGAAAATGGGCTGATGTGCAGCGTCCGGCATGCATTTTAGACAATTGCTTAGCTGAAACTCATTGTTCTTGAAAAAAATCAGGTTGAGAATAGCCTGGGCTTCAGACTTCTTAAGTTACAGTATACAATGACAATAAACAAATTAGATATAATCTTCCGAGCCGATGCAAATTGCAAGCAGTATTTTCTAGGTAACGCTTGGTCTAAATTTGTATGGCAAGCCAAGTGTTACAATATTCTAGAAAATCGTATTTTCTTTTTATATATCTTACGTTCATGACCTTTACTTCTGTTTGATTTATTACTCAAATTTACGATATTGTTCTATAAAGCCACGTTTGCCCTTGGAAAACCTTTTTCATATAACTTACCTTAATGTTCTTTAAACCTAGTTTTACTCAAATTTACGTCGTTCCTCAAATTTTGTTTTAGATAAAAAAAGGTTTATATCTGTCAAACATTCATTCATGCACAGGGAACTTAGTCTTCGTTGTTCTGTTCTCGATGTGTTTGTTTGTTTGTTTGTTTGTTTACAAAATATGCATAGAGTAAATAACAACAAAGTCATTTAGTTTGAAATAAAGCAATAATCTTTAGGAACTAAATGTAAAATGAAAGAAAAGCACGCACACTCAGGTCGAACTAACTCTATGCCAAGACAAATACATTCAATTAATGTGTGCATAAGCACTGCTGGCTTCATGTATTTTGGTCAATAATCTAGTCAATAATCCGGTTATGAAAAAAGCATCAATATAATCTGATTCATAAGTTTCTTGCGTTCCAAACAAGTCTTCACGCCTATGTTGCCCGACAATCCATATTTTCCCCACGAAAATAATATCAGTATCCCCATGAGGAAATTACTCTCTTTTGTTGCAAAATAACACTACAGTAAATAAGGATTGATTGGCTGCAACATCATCTCAGTTGCAGTATTCTTAAAATGTATGAAATGTTGTCAAAATATAATAACGCCTATATAGTGTGGAGGTTAGCAGTATAGATTCACATCATGGAAAGGCGAGACCAGGCTAATCAACACACACAGGAACTGATTACGTCGATGTTTTCACCCAGTATGTATAAACCGTAAATTAGACATCTTTTAAATCACTGAACTAGATAAAACTTTGAACCAGCACATTTTTAAAATTCATTCTAAACCAATCTTTTGAAGTTGACCTTAATCTACCCAAAATGATGCAATGAAAGCCCTCTCTTTGAACGCATATTTGAGCCGAACAACTGAGAGTAATGTATACGATAAATACTTATGAATGACGATCTTTATCAGCTGATATCGATGACCATGGCAAACAGCTGATATCGATGACCATGACAAAATTATTTACTTGAATGCACCAAGAACGTTTAATAAAGTCTGCAATCTTACATTCAATGGTTTGCCCTCTTTGGACAAAGATGAGAACCTTTTCTACCTGGTCAAATTATTGTTATACTTCTTTTTCTTTTCTTGATCAAGCGGAAAAACGACTTTGCGAAATAAAGGTATGAACTTGGACCAAATAAAAAAAAATGTGTGAGTTTTTAGTAACCCGACCGAGCCTAGACATTTTGTACATCATCAAAAAAATAAAATCTCTAAATTTTGCCCTAATGTGTCTCAGCCACCAAATAAGAAATATTTTTCCAGACCTACCCTAAGTTTTGGAGGCATGTTATCGGAAACACTCATAATCTTTTATTTGGCCTTATACGGAACAGCATAAGAACATGAGAAATTCAAGAGAAAGAAAAACGTCTATCGTTTTGTTTGATTTTAATTTCAAGAAAGTCCCATAACCTTACTATGTCCTTAACAAAGAGGGGTGAAACAAACAAATTACCTGGTACGTCCATTCTAGTGTTATTTACAACGAAGAGGTATCGTAAAAGACAGTCTTTAATGATTAAGAATGTAAACCCCAAGTATATATTAGTCTGCAGAAGCAGATACGAGGAGATACATGTAACACAAGCATATCATGACTCTTTTTAATGCTGGAAATGGTGTTAAAGTAAATAAAATGCTTCGTGTGTTGAATCGTTCCCACGGTAACTATAATATATTAACATATGAATTTACAAGTTGTTGAATCGTTCTCAAGGTAACTATAATATATTAACATATGAATTTACAAGTTCAAACAAAGCAGAGTAACAATGGACATATGGTCCTAATAAAAATGGACAGATGACAATATGTATGTCAAATTAATTTAGAAATTAATTATTCGTACATAAATAAACGGCTAGAGTGGAAAATAGATGTTAGATATCATGTCATTAAGCTGGTTAAATTGTCTTACGGACGGAATATTTTAGGTTTCAAAATAACCTATACACGATGAATCTGTAAGCAAAGAAAATACAAGCATCACCATGGTAACTCGTTCAGGCAAGTGTTTGCTCAGGTATACAGAATACGGTCTAGCGGCATATTCAGAGGAAAATAAGATCGAGATACAGACTAATGGCAAATGATGCGGTCCAGCGGCATATTCATCGAAAAATTAGATTTAAATTACAAAGACAGAGATAAATACAGGCAAAATCTGCAGCTCTGAAAGTAAGATATTTGCACCAACTATCACATCTTTGACTTCATTTCAATTATTTAGATACTAGGCTGATTCTAGTAATAAAAGAAGCTTTTTCCTATTTTCTATATCATGCATTACCAACGGCATTGAGGTTTTGACATGGTTATGTAAATTTGATTCGGTTGTTCAAATACTGCCTTTGCATGACAGTATTTGAGCTGGTTGCTTGTTGCTAGGCTATAGGCAGCGTTGGCAAAATTAATTTAAACCAGCAGAGTTCAGTATTGGGTTGTTCTGTTCTGTATTATAAAACTTACTAGTATTTTGACTTGATGTGATATCAACTCTCATGTACTGTAATTTATTTGGGGACCAGCTGTAATATAAGCTTAAGATACAACTTTCCTTGCTGACTGTAGTCAACGTACGTGCATCGCTGTTAGTGGTTGTGCAGTGGGCGGGCATTAGCAATCACAGCCTGTCATTACCGGAACGTATTACGCCAACGGGCACTTGATAATCTGCGCGTTGACCTTTGGAAAACAGACTGATTTCTTCTCTCACTCATTCGCTGTCATATCGTATACTGACACGGTAAAATACCATGGCGAACTGAATTTGGTTAAACGTTTACCGTTTGAAATCATCCACTCTTGATACCATATGTTTCATTTAAATGATTCAGTATACAATCTTTCAGTTTTCTGCTTTAATGGTCTTTCCAACGGTAATGCAGAACTTGATCACGTTTTGATTCAATTTTTCTTATGTTTTATGAAATCAATTACGGCTTACTGTCTTCTCCATAACATCTCCAAGTCCATTTAGTCAACTGATAGAGAGCGTTTCCATGCCAACCATATATGATGCAGCTCTATAGACGTGAATTAAAAAACCGGAATCCTTAACTTTTGTAGGCAAGTTAAAGCTTTATTTGAATAAATACTTCGCACTGACGATTACTACTGCTTAACTATATTCATTAAGATTTTAAACCAAGCATAGGTAGTGAAAATGCACCCATCATTTAGAAAGATATGATAAACTTTGATGGTATCTTTTGAGTCTGATGACAACTTTGACGACATATTACAGTTACCTGAAGCACTATTCATGTACTTCATTTTACCGTAGTGAATGCTGTAATTTACTTTCCATTTCGCCGGAGACAGGGGTTTCTAATCTTCATCAATGCTCCAACAGACATGTGTATCAACATTACCTCGATATCACTTTAATTTCATATAAAAATATTAACATTAAATTAAGGGTAAAAATAACCCGTGGTAGATATTTTACAGTAAATGTGTACAAATGACTCATTTCACGAGATCATACATTTTATCTTTTTTCAAAGACACATCATAGCATTGCCAAAGTAATCAAAATCGAGGCTACAACTGTAGGCGGCAGAGTCTTACAATGGATCACCAGATTATTATTGGAACTTAAGAGTTTGTCTTTGCAGTTCAGGTTCCATTCACACTGCCCCCGGCCACTTAACTTTGTATTATGTAGAAACTACACGGTAGATAACGATTTTATTATATTCATTTGGAATTAAAATTGAGCATTCTTCAAATTTTAAACAGTCATGTTTATATAACTTTTGAGATTATAGCGCAAATGCTATTTCACACAAGGGGAATAAGATAAACACAGAGCAGATACAGAGTTTGACACTGAGAAAGTGTAGTATACTAGGGAGTCCGGTGTAGTATTTCATTACCCAACGGATTCGCCAAATAAATCAAGTTGTAGGATCCTTTATGGTTGCAACGCTCACCAGTGTGAAACTGAGTACGTCTGTTTATGATTTACTCGACCGATGTGTGCTTACTGAGTAGGTGTAGTAGCAAATACCGTGATTACGCTGAACTGGAGGCAAGGCAGGTTCGGGCACTCACACCGATGACATCTTAAAGCCTTCGCTAATCATTTTGTGGTAAGTAAATAACAAGGTACTACAATGCCATGTCAATGAATGTTGTTTGACTTTGCGTTCAGCTTGTTTTGGTGATGGCGGGAAATTTATAAAAACTCATTTCTACATTAAAACTATAGATATCGTACAAATTTGTATACAGTTATGTCCATAAATATTTTACAACTAGGCAGGATTTATTAGTTAGCATGTGTCTTACATATGCCAGGTACATTGTATTTGTAATATACTGGATATCTCTCATTCTGAGTGTTATTATGTGTAGCTGCATTATGCGTGCAATTGTGTTCCAACAAAGCGCACACCGGTGCTTCAAGATTCCGCTGAAGACATTCGACGCTCATTTACGTATCGTCGCTATTCAGTTCACAATAAAGCATATTTCACGAGTTCACCGTGAGTCATTTCTTACAAGATCAAAGTAGAAATTGCGTCCACGTAGTCGATCTCGTGAAAATGTAAACAAGTCCTGTACAGGTCACCCCACAGAAAATTGTTAAAGCTATGTAACACAATTTCGAATGAAATAAGCTTTATGCGTCTTACGTTTACTCTTAAAAGCATGTAGTTTATGTTCATAAGAAATAAGTTTACAGCTCTTAAATGTGTACGTCCATTTATATTCACTGTTGAAATACCTTCCACAACTGATATAACAATCGCCATTACATCTTTTTTCAAACAGGGTGGGAAAAGCACGGCTTTCAAAACGAATTGCTTCCAAACATGTTTCTTAATTCACATGTCTGGTTAGAACATCTACTTTTAGACGCGACTTCTCTAAAACAGTAGTTCCCCAGGTGAGGCTCGAACTCACAACCTCCGCATTACTCATGAATGGCAGTCACACAGCTGTCCAGTACTGTCATATAAGTACGGCGCGCTAACCGATTGTGCCACTGGGGACTACCTGCAGGGTTGCTTGTAATTACCTATATTCTTTACTATTGACAACTAATATCCGTATACATTCTACATTTTAAATACATTGATATTCGAATCATCAATTTTAAATTTTTCTCCGTCGAGTAATTCGATCGAGTTTAATATTTTATAGCTCGTGCCTGTATAGCGTCATAACATCATAACATCGTTAAATTGTGGAAAGGAAGATTAAAAGAGATTGGTTGAAACCGTTGATAGACTGTAACATGTAGAATTATCTAGTAACTAAAATACATGTGTTAGTGTTTTACTCAGTACCGTTCGGTGAATCTTCAATAACGTGTTCTCAACGAGGAGTCTAAGCTTTATAAATTTCTCATGCTTTCTATTTTTTAACAAATCGAGAAAGCCTTACATGTTTAGTGCATATGATGTATAGTTAACTTTAACCAAGGGTACTGGAGAATGATGGCGGTCTGTGAACATTGTTGGAACATAGGCCCTCTTGCTGTGTTCAACTGTGTGGAGTGACTTTCATCCGATGGCGGTCTGTGAACATTGTAGGAATAGAGGCCATTTTGCTGTGTTCAACTATGACAAATGAATGGCATCCCGTGTTTTCAAAGGGTCTAGATTTATGTCTCAACTTAAACTAATAATGCCTAAGCGATGTAACTGTATCCTAGCAGCTCTACATTTACCTAGCAGTAGACAAAATGAAAATCATGATTCATGACAGATAGGGTCTGCAATCTTTCCTATGGATCCACACTGCTACTTTGTATTTAGATACATTGCCCTTCGGAAGTCCCTTGTATTCATTTCAGTAAGTCAGAAGCCACGATCTTGATTATTCAGGATATTATCCAAACTAGTACGTACTCTCGCAAACACACACATACCCCCCCACACACACACACACACTTATCAGCACACAGTACATATTAGTAGAGATTAAGTACCCTTCCCCTCGGCTTCAAGTGATCCAGTTACATCAGCAGTATGTGTGACGGACAGACAGACAGACAGACAGACAGACAGACAGACAGACAGACAGACAGACAGACGACAGATAGACTGACAGAAACGCGGACAGAGTCAGAGACGGAGTAGAGAGGGCGTTGTCCTATACTGAAACAAAAAGTTGATCATGAAAGAAATCCATACAGTTTATCATGGTATCCATGCGCACAGTTTGTCATCCATACATCTTATCACATGCAAGACATCCATTCAGATCATGTAAGACATCCGTTTGGCAAGTCAAGTTCTTACAATAATTTTTGAAATGCGCATCCATTAGATATGTTATATCATACTCGGCCACCGTCACTGTTCACTATTTACACTGTGAACACACACTGTTAGGCCCTTACGCAATATTTGCAGTCAACTCGACAGTTATTGTGTGCAAGTTAATTTGAAATTCCGTCTCTAGATTTAGCATTGTGCGTGCTCTAAACGAAAATTCTACATCCCATGTATTCAGTGACCTCAGCAGTGTCTGCATTTCCGTGTCATTTGAGATGAGTTGTCATCAGGATTAAAATTTATGAACGAGCTGAAGGTCGTTAAACAAAAGAAAAACAAACAGACAAATTGAACAAGCCTTAATAAAGCGTGCATGGATTATAACTATAGAATATGCTTTACACGTTCTTACATGTTCTCATTAATTTTTGAAATCATACTAGATGGTCATGGGTATGAAGGAAAATAGGCAGTTTATGTGTTCATTAAATAAATGCTCTCTAGAATGAGACGGCAATCAGAATTGTTGTTGTGAAAAGTAAGTAGTGCAGTGCAATGCTGAGATATTTTTCTTTGTTTTCATCGGATTACAAACGATGTTTAAACATGAAAATATCATAAGGCTTCTTCAGCGGGCTTTGGGAAGATGTTCAAGATTTAGCTCTACTTGCTGTAAATGGGTTAAGAATTAAAATATACAGTGTAGGTTCGAACTGGTGACAGAGAACAGCGATGGGGATCCGGAGCAGATGAACAATATCGAATGCGACTCTTGTAAGACATTTTACTCCTACGAAAATCCTGGGGAAAGGAGGCAGGTTCATGCATACATTTAGCTACTCTTCAAAGACAACTATTATGAAAAGGCCTGAAGTTGGGGTAAAAATACACCTTTGCAAATACCCATAATATAATATAATATAATATATTCCACACTATTGTGAAGGGACAAAGTATGTAACCTCTCTCAGATTTTATTTTCTTGTCACAAAAACGTACATGTACAGCAGGCATTTGTTGAGAATCTTGTATGACTGAATGGAGACGCAACTCGATTACTTCAATTTTTAATCTTTAAACCACTTTCAAAATCAATCACAGCAAAATGCCAACATTTGTAAGCTTATGCACATTTTACTTTGAACATTAAGTAAAGCTGCTCTAATGTCGTTTACCCCCTGGCGGAACGCTGACGGGTGAAAACACCGAGGCAATGCTAATCGCGATGACTCGTAGCTTCGGATTGTTCAGAGAAAAAACCTACATTCTGATATATGACGTGTATCATATTACGGAGAATAAGAAATCCTGTCTTGTATTTCCCAACTAACGAATACATGGGACATAGCTTCTGTTACTTGTCCTCGCAACTGCAAGATCGATCAGTCGCTACAGGGTGATGGAATACGCAGAACAGTAGACCTGTAACCCTTCATGCATTGAATGTTAAATAAAAAGTCGAAGGAACACAATCTTACAAGCAACGGCTGGCGTTGATTGATTTCAACTGAATGGAATCCATTTCTTATAAGAAGCACGTTCAATTTCAGAAACCATTAGGCACACATAAGCATCATACCATCAATCATCATTCTCACATCAAATATAATGGAATTTCTGTCGCCTCTTTGCATTACCCGATGTGATCGAAAGCGGTTTTCTGTTTAAAATTGAAAGGCGACGGGCGACATGCTGATAGGAGACATTGAATACACTAAGCTATCCAATTGAGTGTCAGTAGATTGTTGCCAAAACAATGTTTCCGTAGCTTAACTTACCGATTCAAATTGACAAAATTTACGATGAGCTGCAACGTTTATTTAAAAAAATGTCCTGATTGAAGGACTCCATCGTAACAGATTTGTAAAATACTGATTTTAGACCCTGGGCGACGTGGTATTATAGACAGCAATCAAAGTGAACAAACCAGTTACAATTGAACAAGCCCATTAAGCAGCTTTTAAGATAGTTTGGCAGTTACCTTTGATAAGGCTTTTGGAAATCGTTTACTTTTAACATTTTAAGACTATCAGTGTACTTTGCTTCTCGTATACCATGATGTTTGCCCATTCCACTTTCTGTCTATTTCGGACTTCAATCTCTTGATTATAAAAGTACATTTGACTCCTCAGGTTAGCCCATTTTCGGAAAAAGTTGCTAAACAAAAGTACGTTAGAGGTTCCCTTGAAATTCAATTGGATTGTAGGTGTCTAAAACAATGGCGCGAACGAGGAGTTCGAGGATCTGTTTTCCTGTGCCCAAATGACTGCATTATTCACACGACCAAAGTGCTCTTTCTTTCCTGGTGAAAATTGTATCCAATATTGTAAAGCGTTGTATGGAAACGTAACTTGAACAAATCAAACCTTAATGTGTAAATTACTCACGAGTGAAATGCAACAATAAGTTGACACGGTGTCGCTCATCTTCATAGTTTCAACATGGTATAGATGTGTCAATACTCTTAAATTATAGGAAAGCTTATATGTTGTAGACAGGTGACCTTGATTGCAGCAATATACATTTATGGCTTTAAATGCAGTCATTCTTTGATATTAGTTGAAACGGTTCTACTTTCATATCTGCCGTCTCTGTTGATCATACGAATCACTGTGTGAAAGTAACAGGCATCATGGAAGGATAATTAATATTTGATTTGTACATATCGCGGGAATTATCATCATTCGATCTTGAAAAGCGGCATAACACACTGACAAATGTACATAATAAAGAACTAGATTTATCTGTTTATATGTAATACTAGGAAGACAACAAACCGAATATTCATGAGATAGAATAAGAGCTATGAATAATGCGTTTCGGGTGCAACCCATAGTCAGTGTATGAAGAGGGGGTAAAAACGACTTAATGCGTAAAATAAGCAAATAAACTAATGACGAAGCAAAGAAAATGGAGGAAAAGAGATGCAATGCATTAAACGGTTGTGGAATAGACAGAAAATGAAGGGATAGGCAATAGGAAGGTGATGAAATTGACGTTTAGGCTAGCTGGTGTCGGCGTACTCAGCTAGTAAATGAGGGTTTGCTCCCGAGTTGGATGAATGAGTCTTCGCCTTGGATAGATGGCAAAGGTGTTACCATCATATCAAAAGTGCCGCAATGTGACTTGATGCAAAAATACCAGGCTACTTGAGACTATGGAGATTTTCAACAAAACAGTTGCCTAGTAACCGTTTTTTTTCGCCACCTTTATATTTCCAAAGTTAGAAACAACTCAGCTAGGTACAAGCTAGGTAAGTTGACACCAGCTGATATTCACCGCGTTTGCCCTGTCTTACCTCTGATTGGCTATTTGTCTCTTATTTGTATTCCATCCCTCATTCATCATTCCATTTGATTGTTGTTCAGTTTCATTTCTGTTTAATCAATGAAGTCATTTTCCATCTTTCCTCACATATATCGAAGGGTTGTACAAAAACGTCCATTTTTTATCGCTCTGCTGCTAATGGTATAGTCTTGTATACAGGTTGTTGTCTTCTTTTTTAACGGCAGGAGAGTTTTAACTCCTTTTTGTTCGAGGTTTTTATTATGTCTTGTACAGCCAGGGTGTCGCTACAAATAGAATTGTCTGTGTAATTTTTGTTTATTTTTTTTTTTTGACCATGTGCTCATAACAAAACCTTTTTACATCAACGTTGACGAAAAAAAACATCTTCATAGGAAGTTCCCAATATCTTTTTGCAAAGGATTTAAGAATTTGTACAAATTTTGCATTGCAGAGATTAGTGATGTAAAGAGCTTAGGATTTACATGGAAGTGATCGATATGATAGACCACGAACAGCATGCTTCATTGTCATCTCTAAAAATAATGAAACTGTTGATTAATCGTTCTGGTACTTTTCTGATTTTCCGTCAAATAATCCTTTGTAGTGTGTATTGAAGACGTCTTCTCTAATCAGTCTGTTGTCAGTAGAGCGCCTGTATTCATTTTCCGTATAAACACTTTTGTCACCCAAATGATAAGCGACATCATACCTGAAACTTAATTAAATGGTTTAATAGTTTGCATCAATCACAACTTTGTTACTTTTGGATCATTCTTGACGTGTACCATGTCCTGTGTGTTGCATGCTGGCAGAGGACGCTTAACATTATCCCGGCCGGAATAGCGGATACCTGATACCGCCACTTAGCAAACTTTTAGTGGTTCTGGATGGTCCAACTTGTTGTTAACAATAAATGTTTCACGGACCTAGTAATTTGTTTCCTTTAATGGATATAATTATTGGACCGGTTATGATTTCATATCGCTATGAGGTAGAGTTCTCAATGTTGAAAAGATCATGATCAAAGTCCCATATGTAAGTACAATTATTATTGTCAAGTAATATTCCGTGTACGCCTAGTTATGGTGTATACGTTTCTCAACTGTTTAGATATTGTAGAGCTTGTGACTCCTACGCTGATTTTCAAATAGGACACTGCTCATTAGCATCGAAACTAGTGAGACAGGTATACACAACGAAAAGACTAGCGAGAACTTTCAAAAAGTTCTATGGTAGATATGAAGACATTGTGGCCAAATAAGGCACCTCGGTCATTCAAATGATTAGCGACGGCATTCCCGGCTTCGACTTATGACAGTGATTCATATACTGTATCGCTTCATACAATTTAGACAATTTTGGAACGATCATGACGGGTGTAGCATGCTTGCAGGGTACGCTTACCCATTCTGGACATCTGGTACCACCACTAACTATAAGTGGTTCAGGATGGTTCTACTTAACTGTTTTATTACGAACGTCCCGTGGACCTGGTAATGCATCACCTTGAATGAAAATGATTATTGAACCAGTTTAATGTTATATTGTATGTGCGACTTTGTAAACAAAAGTTAACCCGCAAAATGGTAAGATGCACCCACCGCTGATTGACAGAGATTTGGTGAGATGCACCCACCGCTGATTGACAGAGATTTGGTGAGATGCACCCACCGCTGATTGACAGACATTTGGTCTTCTTCGAGCAGTCCTTCCATGTCAGTTACAAATGCTTTCCTTGAGCTCCGCTCAACACAATACACTCTTCTAATTCCGAAAAATAATGGTCTGACGTCTCGGGGAAAAAATTGTCCTTAATCTTTCTAATTGATGCGGCACAGCTAGATTTACAGGAAATGAGTTTGAAGTCCCAGAAGTTGGGGTAAAGTAAGAGTTACAAATTACAGATAATGTGGCGCTCCTTCTGCATAATTACCATACTTAATGCTTGACTCAGTCTAAGCATGTGCAATTTTCAACTGCTAGGTATGACACTGAGTGTCACTGAATATAATGCGTGGACAGAAATACATCGAACACAGCCTCAAGGAGTGTGTTTACCACGAAGACTATTTCAGATCCATTTTATAGACGAGAATTTTCAGCAGCTAAATGAACTCAATATTTTAAATGCAGCCACAGGGCGATTTACATTTCAGTCAATGGTACTTGAGATCCATCAATTGAACTTTATTGATGTACATACAAAATAAGGAGCGATACATCTGTTGGTATCACTGCCGATCAACAATGTCATTGATAAATAATAGGACTTGAGATTTCAACAGCTGGACATCATAACCACACAACTTTCGTAGGCGTTCTATAATAGTCGTTCCGTGTTACCGGGAAACTGGACTGAAAAAAATCGTCTACTTGATGCTGACAATGTCTAGTGTGCTCAGACAGCGTCGAAAAGTGCTTTTGCCAACTATTCAAGTCGGGGAAGGATCAGTCAGAAGTTGAACATTATAACTAGCTAGATGTGTTGATCAGTTTGCATTATGCACTTTGTGTTGCTGGGAAACAAACACCCTGACAATTGTATGTGGCATATGCCGTTTTCAGATTTCATTGAAATGCTAAATGAAGCATAGATCATGTAATGACTTCGTACATGCATTGGAGACTGTTAAGTCTGAGTTTGTTCTTGGGTTTTCTCAATACTTTGCCATGTTGTAGGAGATCTGGCCGGTAAGTCAAATGACGTCAGTTGGTCATTACAATAAAGAGTGTGTCTCTAAATAGCAGAAGTAATGGCCCTGCTCTGTCAGAATAATTGCCTAATTTGTGACAGAAGTTCATATTAAAATAGGCTTTAGGAGACTAACCTGTAATGACATGTCAGTTAGAGTCACTGTCCAGAAGATGCTTCCCTCTAGCTTTTGTGAAGTGAAGTTAATATTCAGTATAGGTAGGAAATATAAGGCATAATGTATCTGTCGTGTCAGTGAAATCGGCCGATGGTTTCCAAGGTGCAAACAACAATCCATCACAGTTCAGATCCATACAGATAGCTTGGGTAGAGATCTATGGAAAAACGAGTTTTCGTTGACGATTGGGAGAGATTCAGCCAAGAATTGATTCTTGACCCTGCATTAAGTGACTCCCATGGTCATAAGTGATTACACTGACGCTGTTTGTATCCATCTAATCAAGTCTTACATACAGATAAGGCTGTCGGTGACTTGGTGAGGTAGTTAAGACTCAGGACTAAGCCACTCAGGATAAGTTAAATAAATGCTGATTCGGCATAATACTCAAAAATAAATTAAAGAGGAAATAAAATAGTAATACACAATTGCATAATGGTTGCATGAATAAATCAAACAGCAATATTTTCACACACGACTACACTTCAATGCCACAATCACTTCTCAACTTCTATAGATAGCCTGTCCCAGACACTAAACAAATCATATGTCCAGTCATATGACCCTAATAACAACGCCAAAGTAGTTTAACAACTAAGAGCAGAAACAACTTTTTCAAAACGAAATTGTTGAAGTTTCTTCATTTCAACATTTGTCTTTTTGTTATTGGCTTACTGAATAACCATTGCGCACCGAATCAAAACCGAAATCGTGATGCAAGTACTGATAAATATCCAGACATATTTTACGCTAAATAGAATGATTATAAACTG
This sequence comes from Ptychodera flava, assembly GCF_041260155.1. Taxonomy (NCBI): domain Eukaryota; kingdom Metazoa; phylum Hemichordata; class Enteropneusta; family Ptychoderidae; genus Ptychodera; species Ptychodera flava. Next base: position 2,790,917 of record NC_091933.1, on the reverse strand, counting down.
ACAAAAAGCGAACACATCACACAGTGTGCAAGGTCTGACATTTTAAGTTATCATACAATATGCATGGTCTGACATTTTAAATTATCATACAATATGTAAAGTCCGGCAATTTGAATTACCATGCACTATACATGGTCAGGCATTTTGAATGATCATGATACAATATGTAAAGTCTGGCATTCAATTATCATACAATATGCATGGTCCGGCATTTTGAATTACCATAAACTATACACGGTCTGGCATTTTGAATTATCATAGAATATGTAAAGTCAGGCATTTTTAATTATCATACAATATGCATGGTCTGGCATTTTGAATTACAATACACTATACATGGTCCGGCATTTCGAATTATCATACACTAATACGGTCTGACATTTTAAATTATCATACAATATGTAAAATCTTGCATTTTGAATTATCATACAATACTTATGGTCTGGCATTTTGAATTATCATCCAACAGTACAAAAAACAAAAAAAAAACCCAGAAGGTATACATTTTAAAGGAAATTGTAGGTAAATGGGTGCGGTATAATTAGCTTGACAGAGGCATGCCAGCGAGTCCAATCTCGATATGTTATTAATCGTCCATCGCCGGTGGAAACATTATATTACTGCTTTGTAAGTGTTTATGGGCAACTGTAATGAAGTATACAAAAAGTAATTGAGTATGCTCCTATGTTGAAATCAGCATAACAGGTTTATTTGGCAGAGCATCAAATACATTCTCAACTATGTACACCAGTATACACTTATTTCAGCAATGAGGTGAAAAACATACCATTGTTGCTCGAGGACCTGAGACTCGCCACAAAACAGTGTTTCACCAGGCCGCCACAGTATCGACGCTGTAGACGGCGCTTCAGGAATTACCAGGACAATGATTGGTCTGAGCTGTTGATCAATTTTAAGTTTTAGAACTCGTTTCACGGTAAATAGCTATTTGCATGTATCAGCACAAAATGATGCATACCACGTGACTGAAAAGTTACTTATGATTAGAGAGGATTAGACTAGGTGTATTACCTTGGTCGTTTTGATCAAGAAGTGTTCCACCGTATTTTTCGCGGAAGTTTGAAAATTCCTGAAATTGATCGTGTTCATGAATTTTCCCATGTTTCAAAGGTTGCCCTTTTCGTCAAATATGCTGGATGAACTTAACTGGGGGAAATCTTAAACTGCCATACATAACATACCAAGACAGAACAATTGCTCAGATTAACTGAATTAATTGTGGATTTAACAATGTACACAAATATCACGGTATGTGTTAGTAATGACTTTGAATTCGCGCTAAATTATGGAATATAGTGAGTATGACACAAGAATAACGCGTGTAGCCCAGTACGTATCTTTCTTCTTCTGTGAGTCGTATGTTTATTTGTACAGGAGGTGATAGTAAAAATGTTGAGAGACTTCACGGCTCTCCAGGTCTCATAATACTCTCGTGAGTTTGCCACGTAAAATTTCACTGTGACACCATTTCTTTGTTTTTGATATTTAAGCACCTGAGAGGAACACTTATAGCAACATCTAAGTTGTCACATGGGAATTAAGTTTATCAAGACTTTAGTGTATTTCTTCCTTTGTCAAATTCACCATAGCTTTTACAGCTGACATGATGTTCATAAGAAATCTTGAGAGTATATAGGTGTATGCCTGTACTTTGAAGGTTATTTAATAACTATTTTCTGTGAACACCACAGCGACGAATTAGAACTGCATGATTTGCGTTACAGGTTGCCATGACAAGATAGTGTTCATCGGTTTTCCTAACATCCACTGTGATTGTGCAACGCTTCATCACGTCAGCCATGAGCCAATTAATTGGAACAAGACTGACAGATTTCGTTGAGAAAATGTCAACAAATCTGATGGCGTAAGATTTTGGATCAATACGATAGAGTGGCGGACATGCGTCAGAATATAAATGTTTCAAGGTGATGGAGCTGGTATAATGATAAAATATCACATGGACGATAACAGTGCTATGGTTACCTTGATTTAAGTGTACTGTTTATATATGGAAGATCATATTCATTTTGCGATGCATCATATAGTTTTATTTGCATTCATATTTCGAATAAGCACGACACATTTTATGTTGCAATTATCTGGTTGCCGCAATGCAATCACATGAAATAATAGAGTTGCCACAGTGTCCACTAGACACTTGCACGCAACTTGACTGTGAAACCACCCTCATGTGAAGAAGGCTGCATCTTTTCAAGAGTACAATGGTAAACACATGCCAAATTTCTCTTGTTTGCTCATGTATTTGTTTTCCCTCAGTAAACGTAACGTCAATTTCTGAGTCAGATCAACTCATAATTACATTGAAATAAATCGAAGTGAATAGTGTAAAAATATTGATAAAAAACTGATTGATTTGACGAGATTGAACATGTGTACATATCAGAGATACAGATGATAAGCTGTATCTTGACTCCCTGACAGGAAAATGGAAATGACATCAAAAAGTCCATCTCTGCCTCTGTCTTACTATCTCTGAGTCTCTATCTTATTACATACATACATACATACATACATACATACATACATACATACATACATACATACATACATACATACATACATACATACATGTGTGTGCGCGCGCTCGCGTGTATTTGTTTGTGTGTGTTAGAAACATTGATATAACACGCAAGAAGGAAACTCGTACTAAATGAAGCTTCATAAACTCGGGGCATGAAAATAAAACTAACTGGAATCAAAACAAACTGACAAAAATCGTCAATAATCTGCTTTTCTTAGAGATAATAGAAGCTTACAACCTTTATTTAAAATTGATATCTTTTGTTTTTAGTTTTATATGATTCGGTGATAATGCCACAGGCAAAAGTATACATATGTTTGCTTCGTGTCAGGGCGGTAAACATTCTATGGAGCCTAAGAACACGCCTGGATAATAGTAAGGACTTGTATTACGATAGCTGTTTTGATCTTGAGCTCATGGTTATTCAGCAAATCAATGACAAAGGGGCGAATGCGGAGTTAAAGCTTCAACTTCTCCACTTGGAAAACAAGTTGTTTCTACTCGAAGTTGAAGCTGTATAGGCGTTGTCTTTCAGAAACTTGAAATGTCATCCAGATTTCATCGATGCTACCGTCATTTTTGCCAACGTCACTTCACCGAAACAACTACTGACTAAAACCTCGAATAATATAAGTAATCGATAAAACATTTCTAGAAAGGTAAAAGATCAAACAGGCTTTAATTTTGGGTCAAAGTATAATTCATGAATTATTTTACCAACTTTGAATTACCTTTTCACTTGAGAACATTGACGTGGATGATCGAATGGTAGTACACTCTCTGCTGAACCAAGGCTGACTTTGACAGCAATTGCTTCAAGTTTTTGATTGTATGTTTTAAGGTTTATTTATGCGCGATTTAATTAATGTCTCACGCCACATTTAATTTATGATTGTCTCTGTGTGCTTCTAATTTCATCCTGATACTCAAGCTTTCCTAACGTTTTTTTTATATTTCGGCTAGACCTACCACTTAGCAAACTTGGGCTACCTCATATTGATCGAAATCTGTTTAATTGTTTTCATGGCGCCATTCAAACACCGCTTTTTCTTTGGCTCACTATGTTTCTCTCATCGCCATCGATCGTGCTTGTTTCTATGAGGCAGATGTTGCGGCGTTTGATGACGTTCGCTATCTTTGCCTTGGAGATGGTCGACTGGCTGACGCTGTCGTCTATATGGAAGGTTTGCTGTTTGGATGTTCCCTGTGATTAAGGGCATATATGTGGCTGATATAACGGCTTTTAAATATAATACAAGGAACGTGAACTTCAACCATTGATAGAGGAGCAAAGACCGTATAAAAATTTCGAGAAGATAGAACATATTATGATGAATATATCCAATGATTTTGACCTGTAATAATTTGTTCATTGTGTGCAATGAAACAATGACTGTGTGGCCGATTAGTGTTGAACGTTACGGTAGGTGAGGTGGCGCTGTTGGTCGGAGTTTGGAAACCAGCGACATAGACCAATTTAATTTCATGACAACTTGACCTTACTTCCTGGTATTTTCGTTCGTATGTAGCCAGTCAAAATCCACGTTTTTGCCCTTTGGTAGGCAAGAAAATGCACATGTGTTCTAAGATGAGTTAGAGCACACTTGCTTAATAGTATGGCAGACTATGTATCAGGAGAGTTAGAAATTAAGCAGACAGACCCATACCGACAAAAATGTCAGGGGCGTATTGCTGCATGTTATACCAGCATCGATTAGTCTTCTCTCTACACCCTCTTGTAAACTTTGTCATATTAGTTACCTTTTTGCGTGTAAGTACTATGTAGCATATGGTGCAGCGTGATAACGTTGAAACGTCGAAATAGTCACATCTGTTAGATTACCGAACAAATTTAAAATCAGTGTAATACGAAAGCCTATTTATCCATCTTGCTAAAATCTGGCCAGTGAAACATTCAGGATATCTTTAAAATACCAGGACAACGCTATCAACGATTGGTTAAAACACGGCTTATGCAAAAAATTAATACAATGATAGACCTTTAAAATTGGAAGCTGTTACCATTAGAAATAATTTCAAGTTATATGATTCAATATTCAAGGATAATATATGTTTACCGCCTTTCGCAGGTGTTCTAGAATGTTTCCAACACATTTTTAAAGGAATATTTCTCATCTAAGATGGTAATGAAACCCCTCATACTATTATATATTTTCAAAAAGTAGAGAATAGAAAGTTTACTATCGTAGCAATAGTTTACACAAAGGATGAAGGGGTTTATCTTTGGGGTAAAAAACCTCAATTTTGGTAATAATGATGAAAATTAATTTAAGTAAAAAAGATAATATTTTCTGAAACGTAATAATTCACTTGAAACAAGAGTATATGTATAAAAAACGACTATTTTATTTTGCATGATCTATCCTCATTCTAAAATGGCAAGGCTTGAACGACTGACACTGAAAGGAAGTGATTAAAAACATGATAAACAAAAAATTAAAATGCCTCTTATTCAAATGTAAGAAATTAATTGTCAAACAAAATAGTCGCTTGTCATATAGTGTTAAAAGAATATAGTGTGAAAGTTTCAGAAAATGTGACCCAGCCAGAATGGAGTTAAATTCTTTTGATATCTTGAAATTGGGAGAAAAGAAAAGCCAGGAAATCGGATGATTTACATATATTTACATAAATTAACACTTCTTTATCAAACAACTTTCAACTGTTTGACAAGCTAAAAGATGAACCCGACCAATATTTTAATCTTAGGTTGACAAATTAATTGAAATTAGATGTCATATTTGCAAAAAAGAATGATTTTCAGTAAAATACGGTGTGTTGGGTGCAGCGCTCCCCTAAACCAAAAACTGATTTGAAAATTCTATACAGTTGATGAGTAATCGATCCGATGTAGCACATGTACCTTTAAGTGTAAAATTCGTGACAACACACATACGAATTAATGACTACCAACATCGCAATTAATGCGGTTTTAATCAAGCAAGATTTGTATTTCCATTTTTCCCGTGAACGGATGAGTGTCGTGTCAGAGTCTTAACATCAACTTGAATGAAATCTGCCATGAAATGGCACGGTGTAATCAGTGACTCTTTCTAGGACGAGTTCAAGAGAACTATAATGTGTTCTCCAATTAGTGACTATTTTGTCTGACCCTAGACGACGACAAAATAAATGCTTAGCTAAATTACACATTTGGCGAACAAAGTTTATGATTGGCTGTTAGTGCCATTTTATGACCAGTAATGTCGGATTGGAAAAAGGATTGCATTTCAGTGAAAGTATGTGTTACCGTCTTGTCAAATTTTCCAATCATTTGAAATGTTTGCAATCATTTCGTCTGAAAATGACTTTGAGGATTATAAACGCAAGGATTTTACAAAATATCACAATAGTTTGTATGTGTCAATATACTTTTATGGATACCATACTGAAGTAAGAAGGCAGGCAAAATGAAGAGCTTTTCTTATTCAGAACGCAGTTAGTAGAAGTGTTGATAAAAGGTTTAAGCGTACTGTCTCCGAGGATTGCATCGATTATAGTACGCTTATTGTGATTGCATGATGTTAGTCACCGGTTTTGGTTTTCTTGTGGATCAGAGAACAGTCTGAGGTCAACGGTTTCAATTAGTAATATCGTTAGTCGACATTTAATATCTCCCATCGGGTAAAAGAACGCGCAAATAAAGGATAGCGAAACTGATGGTTTCTAGAAATACGATTTCCATGAAGAGGCTGTAATTAGTCTTTTGAGTAGCTTCAGTACGAACTGGGACTCAGAGAATATGCGAAATAATGGAAAGTGTACGGTAATTTGCAGAACTATCTAGTTGACAAAGGTGTGTACTGATGCACAATTTGTTGAATGCTGAAGATTTTTATTCGTAGCTTTCCTTTCAGAGAACGGTTTAAAACAGGAACTACCGACACAATTCACCAGCAAAAGCAAAAGACTGAATCTTTGTAAAGGCTCTGTTGTACCAGTGATAGCGTAACATAGATTTTCCATTTGCCGGACGATCTATGCACCATTTATGAGAACGTAACGGTTCATTTACCTTTCATTATTTTATAACATGACTGGTTCTTCGAAGGCGTTCAAGAATTATTTTCGAAGGTTCATTTTATGAAAATATAAATATCCGTATTGTTGAAATACATACATGTTAGTGTCGAGTATAGGGTTAGCAACTGCTAATTGCTGCGGTGGGATGATAACGTGTTCTCTGTTGTGAAACTGGATTGTTGATTATATGAAACTATTTCGATCACGAATTATTGAGAAATAAAGACTTTGCCATAGGCTTACACTATTGCACACGGTATAACTCTGTGCTCCAGGGTAAGCTTAATGATGCTTACCTAAGTTGTACAAATAAACTGCGTTCTAAAGTAATCTGGATTGCTACTTTATCATTATAGCGTATTATGTTACCGTAACTCTCGAATATTTTGAATTGTGGTATAAACTACGTGTACAAAAGTATTAATTTTAGATTACCAAAACAATTCGTCCGTGAATTAAAGGCACGTAAATTACTGCCTAGGAACAGGCAAGGAAACAAAGAGAAGCTGGACAAGCTAAACATATAATTTTATATTACTTGCCTAGTGCCAAAAATGTATCTTTTAATTTCTCTGGGTACAGTCACTTACGATCTTTAGAATATAGAAATTATCTCGAAAACTATTGGCTAAAAGACGATGATAAACACATTTTCGAATCCTGCATTTCTGATCTTTGGCACTGAAAACGTTTCATTGACCCACAGTACCATTATTGCTAGCGCATGGCTACGATGAATTTTCTTGACGATGACAGAAATGCCAACCTACTCTCTGATTTGGGACAACAAGTCCAAAGTTCAATAATCACAAGCCGTCAGAATTTCATCCTTAGGTGCACTCTGTAATATAGACTACTTGTCACCATGGTGATAACATAACAGATACAATAATTGCGGCACATAAACAACGGGCAATACTAATCTGTATTATTTTGGAGGAAATGCAATGATTTAAATGTAATGTTTTTTAAATTGAACCCTTTGATTTAAACACTAATTGTTACAAATTCGCACATCTCCAACAAGTATATCCATTTCCTTTATAAAAATCTATCTGGTACCGTTATCAGATAAAGACAATATGCGTATTCAGTGTAAACATCCCTTGTATTTTCGCACTGATAGAGCTGTAACTTTTTATAATTATTTAGGTATTTTTGTATTAAATGCCTACTCAGTCTCTTGATCTACTCCCTGACGCATGCCCAGATACACAATATTCAGCTTGTCAACTTAACCTATACATGTGTAAACTAACTCAGTGTTGTTGACAAGTGATTTCTGGTCCGGTCTAGAATGTAAACAATATTGCATTTTATAGGCATAGACACTTGGCATGATAAATAATAACCGTTTTTACAGCATTTGTGAAGAAGAACATGAATTTGCAATTTATATGCAAAACAGTAATCATGACAAAATAATCAAAAGTTACGTCTAATGACCTCTTATTAAGCACAGCTTTCCTTCACTATAAATATAATATCAGTTTGCTTAGTTTCCTTGTTTCATCAGGACGGGGTCACTTTGCTTCCCGTCTTTCTGTCACAGCCAAAAGCAACTTGAAGGCAGTAAGTCTTCCCTCCTTTAAATTAATTTCGCATGCACAAATTTGTCTTCTATATAACTTTTACTTCTAGTCCCTCAACTGGATGACAAAGATTGAGTTAATTGATCATCTGCTCATATAATTCGACTTTTTACTCCACCTTCACACTTTACACACTGCTTGCTGTATGCATTAACAAACATTGCCGTTATATTACATTTATCGCATATTTCAAATTCAGACAACATCAATCGAAAAGCGCCATCGTTGATTGTTTAAATTGGTAGACTACATGGAACAGTGGTCTTCACTGAGCTATCTAATGTTTTCATTAGTAGTTAGACTACATGGAACAGTGGTCATCACTGAGCTATCTAATGTTTTCATTAGTAGACTATATGGAACAGTGGTCTTCACTGAGCTATCTAATGTTTTCATTAGTAGACTACATGGAACAGTGGTCTTCACTGAGCTATCTAATGTTTCATTAGTAGACTACAATGGAACAGTGGTCTTCACTGAGCTATCTAATGTTTTCATTAGTAGACTACATGGAACAGTGGTCTTCACTGAGCTATCTAATGTTTTCATTAGTAGACTACATGGAACAGTGGTCTTCACTGAGCTATCTAATGTTTCATTAGTAGACTACATGGAACAGTGGTCTTCACTGAGCTATCTAATGTTTTCATTAGTAGACTACATGGAACAGTGGTCTTCACTGAGCTATCTAATGTTTTCATTAGTAGACTACAATGGAACATTGGTCTTCACTGAGCTATCTAATGTTTTCATTAGTAGACTACATGGAACAGTGGTCTTCACTGAGCTATCTAATGTTTTCATCAGTAGACTACATGGAACAGTGGTCATCACTGAGCTATCTAATGTTTTCATTAGTAGACTACATGGAACAGTGGTCATCACTGAGCTATCTAATGTTTTCATTAGTAGGTTACATGGACCTGTGGTCATCACTGAGCTATCTAATGTTTTCATTAGTAGACTACATGGAACAGTGGTCATCACTGAGCTATCTAATGTTTTCATTAGTAGACTACATGGAACAGTGGTCTTCACTTAGCTTTCTAATGTTTTCGTTAGTAGACTACATGGAACAGTGGTCTTCACTGAGCTATCTAATGTTTTCATTAGTAGACTACATGGAACAGTGGTCTTCACTGAGCTATCTAATGTTTTCATTAGTAGACTACATGGAACAGTGGTCATCACTGAGCTATCTAATGTTTTCATTAGTAGACTACATGGAACAGTGGTCTTCACTGAGCTATCTAATGTTTTCATTAGTAGACTACTTGGAACAGTGGTCTTCACTGAGCTATCTAATGTTTTCATTAGTAGACTACATGGAACAGTGGTCTTCACTGAGCTATCTTATGTTTTCATTAGTAGACTACATGGAACAGTGGTCTTCACTGAGCTATCTAATGTTTTCATTAGTAGACTACATGGAACAGTGGTCATCACTGAGCTATCTAATGTTTTTGTTAGCAATCGTGATGTCTGATATATTGAACTAAGTGATTGGATTGTGATCTCAGAGCTTTCAGTTGCATGTAGCCGTGAAGTTCAATAAATCTCATCAACTGTTAATAAGTTGACTATCAGGAAACAACTGACTTTCGTCATTTCCGAATTGCTTGTTGCTTGACTCGCTATCATGGTTTTTGAAGACAAATAAGCTCCCATCAATTAGGAATACGATCAGTTTTGTCTCCACGTTACAAGTTTCAGGTTAGCCCTTTGTGGGTGTGCTCGTAACATTTTGTCCTTTTCTTTTCATGTCTCTTCGATTTGCCCAATACATTTCTGACAATTGGAAATGTTCCCAGGCATGGTTACATAAATTTGAGGTCAAAGTTAGGCGCCAACAAATGGGCTTTACGACAATGTGAGTTACAAATCAAAGCATTGATAACGCAAAGCTTTTACATGAAAATAACAGACGACCTTAAAAGAGGAATAATACTGCAGCAAGTGAAAATGAATACAGTAAAATACAAGGCAGTATTGCTGAAGGCAATGAGTACTTGGGCCATGATAGAGTAATTTGAGGACAATATATACTACTATTCAAATATGGTCTTGAATTTCTCCTGTCAATGAGGCATTTGATTAACTGGTTATTAAACGAAGCAATGGCATGACAACGGCAAAATATGTCTAGCAACTTTTGTGGAGTTTGAGGCAGGGGTTCTTTATTTATAGCGGGAATTGCTTAAACTCCTTAAATATTCAAATTACAGCAAATTTCTTTTGTTCTCGATGGTAGATGTCTAATATTTAGATGGGCATATTTAGATTTCTACCCTATAGTTATCCCTATATACCAAAAATCGGACATCCAGCTCTATTGGCTTGCTCAGAATTAGATATGCGCATAATTAATGAGGTACAATATGTGGTGTCATAAGGTGTCCCATCATACCATTTATGAAGGGTGTAGCACTTGTGGTTACTGAGTTGTGGAGAAAATATATATATTTGAGGTCAAAGGTCATCGAGGTCACGTGACATTTTGTCAAAATAATTGTATTGCTAAGTTATTCCTACATACCAAAAATCAGACCTCTAGCTCTATTGGCGCGCTCAAAATTATATATGCGCAGAATTAATGAGGTACAATATGTGGTGTCATAAGGTGTCTTATCATACCAAATATGAAGGATGTAGCACTTGTGGTTACTGAGTTGTGGACAAATATATATATTTGAGGTCAAAGGTCATTGAGGTCACGTCACATTTTGTCATAATAATTGTATTGCTAAGTTATTCCTATATACCAAAAATCAGACCTCTAGCTCTATTGGCTCGCTCAAAATGAGATATGCACATAATTAATGAGGTACAATATATGGTGTCATAAGGTGTCCTTTCATACCAAATATGAAGGGTGTAGCACTTGTGGTTACTGAGTTGTGGACAAATATGTATATTTGAGGTCAAAGGTCATTGAGGTCACGTGAAGTTTTGTCAAACAAATTATATTGTTAACTTATCCCTATATACCAGAAATCAGACCTCTTGCTCTATTGGCTCGCTCAAAATTAGATATGCACATAATTAATGGTACAATATGTGGCGTCATAAGGTGTCCCATCATACCAAATATGAAAGGTTTAGCACTTGTGGTTACTGAGTTATGGACAATAATGTATATTTGAGGTCAAAGGTCACCAAGGTCACATGATATTTTGTCAAAATGTCTGAGATATCTGCGTGAACCGATGGACTCACTGATGGACTCACGGACGGATATGAGCCAATCTATAAGCCCCCTGGACTTTATCCGTGGGGACAAAAAAACTGTCACTGCATCCTTTAGGCAATATGAATACGATGAGAAACTAAATTTTTATTTTTCTTGGCATCATACATGCGAATCTATGGAGAACTGCCTTATACATGGGAGTCTATGGAGGTGTAAACTAAAAAGTCCTCTAACACGGCCAAATTTGAAAGCATTGTGAAACAAATCGACGTGCATCTGTATGGGGTTGGGTACTAGGCGTAAACGGACGCACGGACATGACCAAACCTATAAGTCCCCTCGGACTTCGTCCGTGGTGATTAAAAACAACGCAACAGTTATTACAGCTACACCGGCGGTAGGTTCATATCCAGAGCCCCGTACGGTCTGCCGCCGTCGCTTGAAAACAATCTCATGCACCCGGCCATATGGGCAGCTGGCCGGATGCATGACTTCCCGGAGAAGGCGAGCTGTCCCGTTCAAGCTCAGGATTATTTGTCGATCAAATAAAAACCCTATAATACTTACTGTATTAACATGGATTATTACCTGTATTTTAGCTGAAGAGTGCATATACAGATGAATACAGTCAAGAATCCATTTTTTGGATTCAGCAAGCCTGTATTCATGTGGATTCATGTGAATTCACGTGTATTACACAGTAATACAGGCAACTCATTAATGTGAATTTATCTGAATTATTGGGTTTCATGCAGTGACCTTACCTAGATGAAATTTGTCTATAGGCTGAAATTTCGCCGAAGTTTGACAAAATTACATCGATTTTTCAGGTTCATATGCGACATTTTTGAGTTTTGAGTGCAGACAGAAATAAGTTTTGAGGCAACATGGCTGCGACCCGATGTTGACCCCTAGCCCTGCGTACGATGCTATGTGCTACAGCTAACACACAGCATCGTACGCAGGGCCAGCGAGAGAGTTGCCGACATCGACGGTTATTTACGAGAAGTGAATAAAAGACTGTCATTTTTGGAAGCGATCGAGTAGCTGAGGTAGGCTGGGATACGACTTGGGCCAAGAACGCTGAATTTCGGCAGTAATTTGGCTTTTTACGTCAAGTCCCAAAATGGATTTGAAGTCACCGACCCAACGTACGGGTCTTTGCAGGGCTGTGGTGAGCGGGGCGGTTAGCTGTAGCGGAACACACAGCATCGTACGCAGGGCTAGTTGACCCCCAAGTGAAAATGTGTTCGCGATCAAATCTTCCTATATTTTTTTCAGAATTTCAACAAAATCATTGCTTCTACATCTTTTGTAAAATATAAAATACTAAAATAAAACTGCGATGTGCCATGTCTCCAGATTTCTAAAATATCGTTCGTTGACCGTTCGACGCAAACTTGTGACGCAGTTGAAATTCAATACTGACCGCCAAATAACCTTAATGAGACGAGATCATTCTAGACATCCTCCAAATTATCCAACCATTCGCATTGGAGTTCAGCTCGCTTAGAGTATCATAACATTTTTCGGCCTTCTTTTAGATCGACCCTAATATCTCCCATTTAGGAAATAAATACACAAGCTATCTCGACAAAACTTCGTGCACCATCCAAGACCAAACGCACTACAAATCTGTCTTGACGTCATCATCTCCTTACATGGTAATCGGCATACCGTATTTTTAGCAAAGGGGACACAGAATACGTCGGAGTATTCAGTTTCAAAACGTATTACATTGTGTGATGTTGTCAAAAAAAAGTCATGTTACTGCAGTGGTATAAATTACAAAACACAAAAGTTCAAATCAGTTTATTTTGGACTGGCTTTACCCAACATTTCATATTGTTTCTTATGCCAGATTTGACCACGTGCTTACTGGCGACCCCTTTTCATGCAAATTTTGTGTCAAATGATGTGTTCCCCTGGTAAAACAAACGTACGATTTCTAAATGAAGGAGGCGAAATTTGCCCTCAAGACGCGAAACCACCCCTACGGGGTGTACCTAGCTATTTTTAACGAGCTTCTCGAATCTGCAGCTCTATTTCGAAATGATGGTCTGGTTTTCTCAGCTCAAGGATAAGTGTTCTCCATCGCTGTGGGCATTACTATTCTCAACCGGGGGTACAGTTTCCAGTCGTAATGTTTTTCATTGTGTCCGGGATATAAAACCTTTCCTTTTCAAACTTTCTCTTTGATTAACACTAATCCACATCTTGTCAGTGATTAAACATGTTTCAAGTTTAAATGTTAAATTCTGGTTTCGAGCCCTCCTGTTCGACCAAACCGAAATTACCCCTCCCACTTTGGCTCGTCCAGTGGGTGTAGCAAGGGTCGTGCCATCGCCTAGGAAACGGAGGGTGCATTAATTGTTGCATTTCGATGCACATTTTGATTATATTCAGAAGATTTTGTGGCCAGAACTCAGATAGAGAAGCATTTATATTCACATCTCACTTATTCAAGACTGGCTGAGAGCAGCACTTCAATTCAGTTAACATCATTACGCCATTTATTATGCCAAGAAAGATGAAGCCAATACATTTTGCCCTCCCTGGTCTCAGCCAGAAATGGTTTATACCTTACAGTTTTTTCCCACGGAATGAAAACAAATGTACTTGGGCTGAGGCCCAAGTACAACAAGTTTCCGGCGTGTTCACATTCACGTCGGCTAATATCATTCACTGCATCAAATGCAAACGCTGCAGCATTATATATAGTTAGATATTGGCGAAACAAAGCGCCGCCTAGGCGATCGCTTTGCTGAACACCTTCGCACCGTGACCGACAACAAGCTTGCATACCCTGTGGTCAAACATTTCGGTGCACCATCCCACCGCGGTCGATCTGACATGGCAGTGTCTGCTATTATTTCCACCACCGACTCTACCAGCCGTAAAGTCGAACAGGCCACAATTTTTAAACTTGGCACTCTGGCACTAGGCGGAATGAATACATATTTTAATGCGTTTGATCGTTCTGTTGTTTGATTGGTTGTTTTAATTTCTTGTGTCTCCACGTTTCTCTAGCGAGTTTTAATAATGACGAAGGGTTGTACCCGAAACGTCTGAGTGTTTTAGTCTCTGCGATTTGCAAGTGTTTTATTTCCCGCTGGTCTGTCAGTATTTTACTGCCTTTGTTTTAACTTGCTGCAGTTTTTATCCTCTACCTTTTAACAAGTATTGTATCTCCCGCTGGTCGGCCAATATTTTACTTTTAAATGAAAATATGTCCCTTTTTGCTGACCGCTTCTCAACATCTTTATTAATTCTCCGGTGACAATTTCGAGTGACGTCACGCAACAATAGCAGAAACAGCTCTATTGTTTTTGCATCACAGCATATGGAGATAACTTCGCCACAAGGGCACAGAATTTGAGCGAACATGTTAGCTTATGTGGAAAATGTGTTTGTCTAAACTTTTTTGACGTCACTTGAACTAAGAGCGTCCATGGAGCATCATAATTGCACAGCTACGATGACTGTCAGCGATCGTCAGCTCTTTACCGGAGAAAATATATGTACTACTCATCGAAGACAAGACTCCCTATGGCGCCAAGATACATAAGTATGGCGAGTCTGTCGTTTCAACCTAAATGACAAAAGTATCCAGGACTCAAGAGTGCCGGTTCGAGTTATTCCATAGTCACGTGATCCACTCGACGCCCATTTGTTTTCATATTTCGCAACAAGCTGGTCCAGAAAGTAATATGAAGCATTTTTGTATATATTGATAACTCAAAGGAAAATACATACAGCTTTCTCATTATCTTTACACAAAGTCGAGCATTGTGAACCCAGCTCAGTTTCTAAATACCCAACAGTAACTGCGAACTTGAGAAATGAAACACTTTTCAAACTCATTCATCAAGGGGTATATTTATAATATGTTATCTTACGCATTGTGTACCCATTCACACAAGCTGTACTTCTCCTTTTCCCCAAGCTGAATCCGCTGCCTACTGTACTGTGTGCATCGTAATGACAGCCAAACCGTTCGATACTTTGTTTACACTCGTGTCATTGCCACATATTGAGACTTCCTCTACATGATTCGGTCAATTATATGGTCCTATTTATCGCATGACACTAGAGTACAGAGAATTTGATTCCCAGATGGTAAATATATTTAACAAATATGATAGAGTGTACGAGATACAGATATGGGTGAAAATTTGCAATTACAGCAGGCATTAGTCATCCAAGCTTTCGTCAACATTCATGTTATACTGCTATGGGGCAAGTATCGTTTAAAAACGTTAACAAAATTATCCATGTACGCTGTAGGATGTGTTTACTTTCAAATTACGGAATTCTAAAATCCATCTTGAAGGCAGGTTGAGTGCTTTACCTTTTATCGTGTATTGTCGTGTACAATATTATTTGTCATAAAATATTTACAAACGTATGTGACTGTGGATCGCATTGGGAAGAGCAAGTGCTGCACAGCGCTATCATTCAGTTGGTCTATTAGGGAATACTAACATCAAGCATTAAATGTGGACCGATGAGGCCTCATGTTCTAATATGAACAATGTTTTGGCGCTATATGGTCCTTTTGAAAAGCATGCGTACATTAATCTGGGCACCCTAATGGAAACCAATGCAAAGTCGAGAGCTTAATAACTCAGTGCTGAAACATTCAAACTATATAAGTAGGACAGGCTAATAGCTCTGAAGGAAACGGCTACAAATACGTCGGTGTTGTCTCGATTCTCAGAATGTGACCCTTGACATCAGAGTATGAACATCTCTTCTTATCTTTTTGAGATTTCCTCTAGTATACAGCGATAGCGTATCGGAAGTAGCGAAAATACTGACACACATATACATTAACACGACGCGTAGAATTTCATCATTTCATATCTCGTTCAAAAAACAATCCGAGTTCGTCGTCACTTTCTGTTCGATGAAATATAAATCAGCGTAAAACTTTGTCTCATGGGAAACATTTTCGCGAAATTTTGTTACGTGCAGAGAAAACGAACAAAAGGGTGAACTCAGCAGTTTCCGTTTAAACAAAATTATTACGAAAACAAAACTAATTGCTAAGTCAGGGACAGAGTACAAGCTTTAAAAGTGTACAGACTACTTATCTCAGCTGGGACGGCAAAGCTCCAGTCTCAGAGTTGTAACAGTCAGTCGGATGAATGAACAGTCCTTTGGCTTGCAGGCTTGAAGCTGCACAAAGTCCACAGTATAAATCCAGCGTTGACAGTGAAGGTCTTGAAAAGTCTTGAGAATGACTACTGCTGGAGTTTAGTAACACACAAGAGACACGATCCCAAAAGTCTGACTGGAAGCTGAGCACGTCCCTTTTATAAAGGCATATAAGAACAATCTAGAACTTTTATTGACATGCTAATTACTGTTCTAAAATTATCTCCCTTACACAACTAATCAACTTTCCAGAACATTCAAACATGACTAATTGAATTCAAGGTTGTGAGGTCATCAAGGGCAGTGACCTTGGGAATGTTCTAGACTAATTGAACTCAGGTCATGATGAGTGTGGGGTAAATGACCTACATAACACACCCCCTCTTCAAAAAAAAGAAAATTTTTCAAAGAAAAATCTTTCTTTTACAAATGTAATCTTGAAAAGGATTTAAGTACTCAAATTTGTTTTACTCTAAAGTAAAGTTTCTTGAAAGTGAACAACAATAAAATTTCTTGAAAGTGAACAACAATAATTTCTAAATACGAGAGAGACAGTCTGCAATTAAATTGTCTCTGCCTTTGATATGTCTAATGTCAAGATTAAACTCCTGTAACATTAAACTCCATCTTAGCAATCTCAGATTTTTGCCTTTAAATTTCTGCAGAAAAACAAGAGGGTTGTGATCAATATAAACCACTATTGGCTGATTTGAAGAAGTAACATAAACTTCAAAATGCTGTAAAGCTAATATCAAAGATAAACACTCTTTTTCAATTGTAGAGTAGTTTCTCTGGATTTGTTAAATTTGCGTGAAAAATAGCAAACAGGATGATCTACCCATGACTATCCTCTTGCAATAAAACAGCACCAGCAGCCGTATCACTAGCATCTACAGCTAATTTGAATGGCAAAGTGAAATCTGGTGCAGACAACACTGGGGCACTTTGCAGTATGGCTTTAAGTGTATCAAATGCCTGTTGGCATTGCTCTGACCAAACAAACTTTACTTTCTTTTTAAGTAAGTTAGTCAAAGGCTCAGTAATTGTGGAGAAATTTGGACAGAATTTTCTGTAGTAACCAGCCATACCGAGAAAGCGCATCAGTTGTCGTTTGCAGTTTGGTATGGGAAAACTTGAAATGGCACTGATTTTGGCATCAACAGGTTTTACCTCACCCTGTCCTACAGTATGTCCGAGGTAAGTTACCCTAGCCCAACCAAACTCAGATTTGGCAAGGTTGACAGTCAACATTGCTTTGCTCAGTCTCTCAAAGAACTTCCGCATGAGCTTGATGTGTTCCTCCCAGGTGTCACTATACAGGACTACGTCGTCAACGTAAGCTGCACACCCGTCTAGCCCGGATATGACGTCGTTGATCATCCGTTGGAACGTTGCCGGAGAGTTCTTCATTCCGAATGGCATCACCTTGTACTGGAACAATCCGTCTGGTGTAACAAAGGCGGATATTTCACGAGCACGATCCGTCAGAGGGACTTGCCAAAATCCCTTCAGTAGGTCAAATTTCGTCACATACTTGGCTTTTCCCACTCGGTCGATGCAGTCATCAATCCTCGGGATTGGGAAAGTGTCTGTCTTTGTTAAAGTGTTGACCTTCCTAAAGTCCGTGCACATACGATAACTGTGATCTGATTTGGGAACAAGTATGCACGGCGAACTCCAGTTACTTTTACTGGGTTCAATAAAGTCATTGTCCAGCAGGTATTTGACTTCTTCCTGGAGATATTTCGCTTTTGTTGGATTCAGTCTGTATGGATGTGTTTTTACAGGCTTACTGTCCCCAACATCAACGTCGTGATAGATGACGTTTGTCCTCGTTGGAACATCTTGAAACAGGTGTTTATATTCATGGAGCAGTTCTTTCACTTGTTGTTGTTGTTCTGGCTGGAGGTGTGCCAACTTTGTAGACTCCAGCTTCTCCAGGATTTCTGAGTTCTGAAGCTTGACCGAGCCCAGCTTGAGTTTAGAGTATTTTCACTCAAGTCAGTTTCAGTATCACTATCTTCATAATGGTTTGAACTGACTGCACTGACAGGCTGAGTTATAGTAGGATTATCCCTATCCAAATATGGCTTAGCATATTTAGTGTGACATAGCTGTTTTTGTTTTCGCCTGTCAGGTGTTATTATGATGTAATTTAAATCACTCAATTTCTTATCAATTAGATATGGCCCAAAGTAACGAGCATGGAGTGGTTTGCCAGGAATTGGAAGTAGAACAAGAACTTTTTGACCTGGTTCAAACTTCCGTTTTGAGGTGCTTTTATCATATTTGGTTTTCATTGACTGCTGAGATGACTCAAGATTTTCTCTGGCTAATTCACATGCTTTAGAGAGTTTTGTACGAAAATCTGACACATATTGCAAAATATTCAGACAATCATCATCGTCTGATAGGAATTTCTCTTTAACGAGCTTAAGTGGGCCACGGACTGTATGTCCAAATACAAGCTCAAATGGGCTAAAACCCAAGAGACTCCTGAATTGACTCTCTAACAGCAAAGAGCAAAAATAAATTCCTTCATCCCACTGCTTCTCTGTGTCAAAACAGTAGGTCCTAATCATGTTTTTCAAAGTTTGATGAAATCGCTCAAGAGCACCCTGACTTTCTGGATGATAGGCGGATGACCTATACTGTTTAATGCCTAGCTGATCCATTACTTGTTGAAAAATTCCAGACATAAAGTTGGAGCCTTGATCGGACTGGACACATTTAGGGAGGCCAAATAAAGTGAAAAATTTGACTAAAGCTTTCACTATAGTCTTTGTCTTTATATTTCTCAGTGGTATGGCTTCTGGGAACCGAGTTGATGTACACATAATTGTCAACATGTACTCATTTCCTGATCTTGTTTTTGGTAGGGGCCCAACACAGTCTATTAGAATCCTACTAAATGGTTCTTGAAATGCAGGAATTGGCTGTAAAGGGGCCTTTGGAATGGTCTGATTCGGCTTTCCTACCATTTGACATGTGTGACAAGTTTTACAGAAATGTGCTACGTCCTGCCTGAGATTAGGCCAATAAAAGTGACTGAGAATTTTGTGATAAGTTTTCCTGACCCCTAAGTGACCAGCCCAGGGGTTTCATGGGCCAGGCGCAATATTTCAGCACGATAGGGCTTTGGAACAACAATTTGATGTTTTATAGCCCAATCGTCATCAACCAAAACATCTGGAGGTCTCCATTTACGCATGAGAATACCAGATTTTGTATAATAGGAAACAGAGCTATCTGAAGTTTTACCTTCATCATCTACCCTGTCAAACAAAGACAAAATATCTGGGTCTTTGTGTTGTTCTGCAATGAGATTTGATCTAGAAAATGTCTGACTTTGGTCAGAAGTTTTACTGGAAGTTTCAAACATCCACGAGGATAACGGAATGATCCGTGTCAAACACCTGACTGAGAAAGGTGTCATTTAAGTCAACATCTGTGACATTATTCTTGAGAGTATTTTGATTCTCGGAAGTTTTCTTTGACATGGCTCGAGTAATTGCACACGAAGGAAATAAATCGGGTATCTCTTGTTCAATTGGCTCTGGATCCTGATCTAAACTAGGATTATCAGTCACAAGTGGATTAGTAATGACCTTGTCCCCAGCAAGGTCGTTTCCAAGAAGAAGGTGAATCCCTTCAAAAGGCAAAAAGGCCTAATACCTAAAGCCACAGGTCCAGAAACAAAGTCCGAAGACAAATAGACATTATGGAGAGGAACAGGAATAAAGTCATTGCAATCTACACCCTTAATAAGAACTTTAGAACCTGAAAATGACTTTTCAGAAAACGGCAGGGTATCTGCCAACAAAAGAGACTGGGAAGCCCCGGTATCTCTTAAAATTTTGACAGGGGTAGCGGAAGAAAAATCACTAGAAAGTGATATAAAACCATCGTGAATAAATGATTCGAAAATACCCATAATGCTATCTTGAGAAGAATTGACCTTGACCTCATTAATTGGGGATAAGAGGGGTTTAACCTCAGACAATGTGTTACACACATTATTAGACTCTAATTGAGTTGATGAAGAAATAAAGCCGGTTGGCTTAGATCCACTTTGACCACTTTGACCTTCACGTTTTCTTTTCAATTTGAAACAATCTGACATTAAATGGCTGTCTTTCTTACAATAATTACAAGAAAGTGTACCAAACTGTTTGTCAGAAGGAGATTGAGACTTGGGATCTGATGATGTGGGAGTGTTACTTGAACTCTGTGAACTGTTGTCATTTGATTTCCTACTGTCCTTTGAGAAATTCTTGGATGAAAAGGAGGAGTTAAATTTACCTGCATTGTTTCTGTATGAAAAGGACTGGGATGGTTTGCTGAGAAAGGAAGATTTGTGGGTCAATGAATAATCATCGGCCAAACGTGCAGCAACCTCCAATGTATCTGCCTTTTGTTCATTGATAAACGTCTTGATGTCACTCCGAATGCACCTCTTAAATTCTTCAATCAAAACAAGCTGTCGTAATTTGTCATAATTCTGACTGACCTTTCCGAAGAACACCAACGATCAAACAGTTGTTCTTTTGTTCGAGCAAATTCAACATAAGTTTGATCCTTCACCTTCTCACAATCCCTAAATTTCTGACGATAAGCTTCAGGCACCAACTCATAGCCCTTGAGAATTAATTCCTTCACAGAATCATAATTTGAAGCCTGCTCTACTGACAACTGAATGTAAATTTCTCTGGCTTTACCCACCAAAGCACTCTGCAAAAGCATAGACCAGGACTCCTTAGGCCAATTCAGACTCTGAGCAATTTTCTCAAAATGAAGGAAATATTTATCAACATCCTTTTCTTGGAAAGGGGGAACTAACCTGAAATGCTTAGTGATGTCAAACTTGTCTGAAGGGAAGAATTTTCCTGACTGTCCAAGCTCTAAACGTCTCATTTCTAACTGCAGTCGGTGTTCTGCTAATTCTCTTTCCTTTTCTTTTCCTCTCTTTCTTTCTCCCTTTGTCTTTCTTCCATTTGCAATTCTTTTTCTTTCATTTCCAATTCCCTCTCTTTCTGTCTTTCTTCCATTTCTAACTGCATTTGTATTTTTTCTTTTTCTAATGCCTGTCTCTCCTTTTCCATTTGTAATTCTTTTCTTTCATTTGTAATTCTTTTTCTTTTTCTAATGCCAATTTTTTTAGCTCGAAATCTGCCTGTATTTCCAATTCTAATTTTTTGAGTTCAAAGGAAGACTCAGGCTCATAATCTTTTAAGGCAGACTCCTCAAAATGGCCAGAATTAACTAAATGTTTTGCAATCTTGAACTGTATTTCTCGCTTGCGCATAGATCTTTTGACATCTACTTTAAGGAAATTGGCCAGTGCTATGAGGTTGTCTTTTCTGAGGGAATTAAATGTGTCCTGATCAAGGTCATCCATAAATTCGTCTGGCTTGAATTCCGCCATGATTGAATTTCGCTGAGTTCACAGTATACAGTAGTTTTGAAAAGGTAGGCAAAATGTTGTCAAACGGCTCAAAATATTCGTCTCCCGGACGAGCCCCCAATTTTGTTACGTGCAGAGAAAACGAACAAAAGGGTGAACTCAGCAGTTTCCGTTTAAACAAAATTTATTACGAAAACAAAACTAATTGCTAAGTCAGGGACAGAGTACAAGCTTTAAAAGTGTACAGACTACTTATCTCAGCTGGGACGGCAAAGCTCCAGTCTCAGAGTTGTAACAGTCAGTCGGATGAATGAACAGTCCTTTGGCTTGCAGGCTTGAAGCTGCACAAAGTCCACAGTATAAATCCAGCGTTGACAGTGAAGGTCTTGAAAAGTCTTGAGAATGACTACTGCTGGAGTTTAGTAACACACAAGAGACACGATCCCAAAAGTCTGACTGGAAGCTGAGCACGTCCCTTTTATAAAGGCATATAAGAACAATCTAGAACTTTTATTGACATGCTAATTACTGTTCTAAAATTATCTCCCTTACACAACTAATCAACTTTCCAGAACATTCCAAACATGACTAATTGAATTCAAGGTTGTGAGGTCATCAAGGGCAGTGACCTTGAGAATGTTCTAGACTAATTGAACTCAGGTCATGATGAGTGTGGGGTAAATGACCTACATAACAATATGTTTTGGGCAATAGCTGCTATGTATAAAATCAGTTTAGGCGGAATTCTTACTTTACTTACGAAGTATACAGTTTACCGGTAAAGCAAAGCAGCAATGAATTTAAATGTTCGTTCGTTCTTTGAAGTTTTAATATTGATAAATGGCATAGGGATTGTAAAATATCGCAGCTGTCTGGTAACATAGTGTTTTCCGTTAGCTCTCCAAAGTAAACGCTTATGAACAGTGAACGCTCCTATTACACTTTATCAATGAAACTCTTTCTCACACTCTAGATACTGTGACTTTAATCAGCCATCTCTTCTGATGAATATAAAATTCTCTGATATGCAATCAGCTGCGATTACTTCAAGATACTTTTCTCTGATTAAACCTCTGGTTGGGTGCTATAAGATAACCACGGCTTCTCTTCTGATGGTAAAGATTACTGAGTTTTTTCGCAAATTTAACGTTTCTTAATTACCTTGAAGCAATGTTTCCTTATTTCTCATTAATTTTGCGTCCTTGTTCTACAAAATGTTTGAAATTACAAGCCTTGTAAATAAGATGAGCACTTCTGTTACTTCTGATTACCGTCCTTTCGCATTGACCTTGCTTCTGGAAGTCATCATTCGTGTTATCAAATTTGACAGCATCTAGCAGTGTTGCATGTCTCCCAAAATGCAGGGATACTTTCTTACCATGAAGCCACTGTCATTTATTTCAACTATGTTATAGCTTTTCATCGTGCATTTGAAAGCAGTTGATAATCTACAAGACACGTTTCAGCGTGGCTTCCATTATTCTCCAACTTGCAGTTTACCAATGTAATTTGATACTGGGAATGGGCAACTGGTCAATAAGATCCCGATATACAGAATTCTATTTTGCCTATTCACGATCGTAGAGAAATTAATGCGTAAGTTTCATAGCTCCACACTTTAAACTATGCAAGAAATGTTAAATATTACAACACGGGGGAGCAAATAACAAAAATTAAATATTCATTAATCTGCTAGAACTCTTATCATCATTTGTGCACAGATATTTCGCAAACGAACAGACAGACAGACTTATTACGCATTACATCAGCTTCCGTGTATGAATAGTGGCGCTGCAAGGATTCTAAGACATCAGCCAAATATAACTCATGGCCATCAGCCGAACTATTTGCAGGCCTCTCAATCAAAATGAGTGTACTTCTTATAGTATGCGGATGTGACTGTCGGTGAAAAGTACAATGGATCATTTGGTCGGGAGAGATTTCACCACTTTGGATTGTCCCCATTCTAACAACAAATCAGTGCAGATCGTTATCGTAAAGTTAGAATAAGGTGAAAAGCAAATTTGGTGTGATGTCAAAATCCCATGCTGGAAGGCAGACAAAGCATAGTCATATTGACTGGTGCAGGCAGACAGACTATATTCATATTGACTGGTTATAAGAGTAATAACAGTGATCTATTGCCCCGATGGACCATGTTGTTGACCTACTACATCCTCCTTGTCATGGTTTCATGCATTGTGAGTACTGCCATAAGCTGTCTGTCTGCACAACGCGCAATATACAATTTCTATGACAAACCATGTTTTGGGGTTTTATAATTCGACCCTGCTAAGAATGATTTATGCAATATGTCTTTTCTAAGAGTCGGTTTTTGTGTCTTATCAATAATTTGTGGTCGATAGCACTATTACTGACGGCACAGACAAGATAATAGATAGAAAGAAGACACAGGGGCGTCTGACTTTTTATACTAATGCAGAGCATCTATCTAGGTTAGAGATGTGTCTGTTGATATCTGTACGAGGTGAAACGGGACCAATTATTAGCTTTGAGTCCTATAATCATGTAACTGCTTCCTAAAACTGACTGCTAAACCATTAAACGAGGGAATATCCAAGACATAGTATTGATTCTGCTAACCTTTTTTTTTTTTATTTTACTGTTTTACTGTTCATAAATATTAGGATTTCTATCATCCCTTCTTAAAGAATCTCCTGAGTGTCCGATATAACTCCACGTAAAACGTTCATTAGAATCATCTGCGCATGATCTATACACTACAGTCATCTGGATGAAGATGTTTTAAACCGCGCTGTACTCCATGAATAGAAGAAAAAATACCAGGGAGAGTTTGTATTTCTTCAACTCTGTTCGGATGAGATTACATAACTCATGGCTATTAACTCTATCATTGACGCAGAGAGGTGATTTTATCAGTCATATTCTCCCTGGTATAATCATGGACACTTTGTCTTCATACAGAATACAATGTAATTATTTGGAATGTTCGTTTCACCGTTATTTTAAACTGATCAAAATAATAAGTCGTAGAAATCTCTCTCACGCAAACGACAGACAAGATGCCATTATTTAACATTTCAAAAGCTGTCTGGAAACGTTCCCTTGAAATGCCGTTAAATTTCCATTTTTTTCAGAAGGGTTCATAAAGTGATCAGAATTTTAATTCAAACTGGTGAATAGAGCATGAACTCAGTACCCTCGTGTACCATATCTTTTGTCTCTTTTCAGTGTGAAGAAAATTCAATCTAAAGTGTCGCCTTCTTATCTGGTACTTTCTTTTTATCTGATATTGAGTGTGAAATGCGTTATCCAATATAGAGATATAGATCTTACTTCTTTTGGCAAAAAATGATCCTTCGTACATATTTATAACTAAAAGCCATTTTAACACCATACAACTCATTGAGCAATTCGACAAGGCTACTAGCAAATCGTTCTCCTTTCCTTGATAATCTTCTTCATAATTCGACCACAAACAATAATTAAGATTTCAAATTGTAGAGTAAATTGGACATGAACATCGGTCAAATAATTTTAAGGGTCGAATTAATAGAGGAAAATTTTGAAAATTTCATAGAGACACCTTTGTTGTGTGGAGATGGCTTCATACTAGGTAACTTACGCAATGTGAAATTTTGTTTCCTGTCTGGTCAAATAGTCAATGCAAATGCGTTCAATGAGAGAAAATGTGCGACATGTACACCCACATAAATACATTATCATGCACAATGAGTGATGTATTCTTTTCAAAAAATACAAAATAACTTTGACATTTTAAGTTTTTCCTTTAGAATTTCTCGCAAAATTGATATGACCACGTAAGCCATGGTGACTCGCTGTGTGAAAACGTTTGTACCACAATGTCATGGTGGGAAACTTTGGAAATAGAACCCAAAATAATGTTTAGAATTTAGATGAAAAATTACTAACTCACGCAGTCTTTGAAGGTAAGCTTGTACAGAAATTGATGTAACCGTCTAATCCGGAAACACAAAACAAGAGGTTAGGATATTATATATAATGGTATCGGATAAATTAGGGCGGGACATTTAGGATAAAAACGGGATGGATCGACAAAGAGAGAGAAATAGAGTAGGTACATTGGGAATGAAATAATAATAATAATAATTATCTTTCTTCGCACCTTAGGCCACCGGCCCTTTGTGCCATAATGGTAACAAGCATATACATTTAGATAAAATGAACAGGAGTTCCAGAAAAAATATTACAAGTACATTAAAAGGTCGTTTCTTCTTTTAAATGCATGAAATACAAATTTACAAAGATTTCGAATAATGGAATTGTTATCATTCTGCATTAATTGAATAAATGTATCAAAGCTAGGAAAATTGTAGTAATAGAAAGGTAAGTATACATTTCTGAGATCCAAGTAAATCGGGCAAACCAACAAAAGGTGAAATTCATCTTCTACAGACAAATTATCGCAGTTACATACACGTTGATCTCTTGGTACTCTTTCGTGTCTGCCATGCTCAATATTTAATGGATGTGAGGAGATACGAAAAGAGGTGAATGTGACTTTAAAAATGGGTTTCATCTTGACATTCAAATAGTTTTCAAATGAAGGTTAACTTTTGAAAAGAACATAAGTGGCTAATCTATCATAGTTGTGAACTTGTTCATGCCAATGTTGTAAGTGAATGTCAATACAGCGTTGTCCGAACAGTGTAAAACATTCTTTCATTTTCAACACCTTGATTATACCAGCTTTCAGCAAAACCGTATGAGAACAGAATGTTTTTTAATTTTAATGCCCAGCAATTTTTACCACTTTCTGCCATACCATGTTGTATTTGATAAGCATGATAAATGTACCGCTCATGCCCAAGTCTTAAAAGTTTCAGCCAATACTTAACAATTCTATAAAGTCTCATTGCTCGTAAAGTAAACCTTCCAAGTTCTGCTCTTGCTGTTGCATTTAAAACATGTTTCTTTTGTTTTAATATATGTCTACAGAATTTATTATGAACCTTTCATTGTCGTAACCTTCTATATAGCCCCACACTTCACATCCATAATTCAAGATGGGCAGTATTTTTGTGTCAAAAATTTTCAGGCAAATATGCATAGCTTCATTGCTTACAAAGTAAATTTTTGAATTCAATGAGAAAAGTACTTTTGATGCTTGGGATGCTAAAACTTCCTGGGCTTTACACCACAAACCACTACAAGAAAATACTACACCCAAATATTTAAAATATGAAACGACTCGCACACGTTTTCCCTGGTAAAACCAACGCTCAAAGTTTCTTAAGGGGCCACCATTTCTGAATACAATGATGTTACTATGATTAACAATAAGTTTGTATTTCCTACAGTAAACTTCCATTTGGTTGAGAAGTCTTTGCAATTTAATTGCACTCTCTGATCATCAGCAAATAAAATATAGAAAAGTTCGACCATACCAAGTGAACAACCACCTACCCATGGGTCGTTTTTAAACTCTTCATAAATATCATTAATAAAGAAGGAAAACAAGAATGGTGAGAGAATACATCCTTGACGAACGCCATATGGGCAATCAAAAACTTCTGTTAAACCCTCATTACCAAGAACACATGCTTTAACTTGATTGTAAATTACCATGAGTGAATTGAACATTCTTCCACACAGTCCTGCTTTACCCAATTTATAAAATAGAATCGTCCTATTGACACGGTCGAAAGCCTTCTCAAAATCTATAAATGCACAGTAAAACCTACCCCCTCGAACACCAATGTATTTTTGAATGAGGGTGTGCAAAATGAAAATGTTGTCAATTGTGCTATATCCCTTTCTAAAGCCAGCTTGTTCTTCTCTAAGTAAATTGACATTCTCTTCCAAAATTGAAGTCTATTATAAAGTACATGTGTATATATTTTACTTATTATAGTTAATAATGTAAACCCCTATAATTACTAGCATTTGATTTGTCACCTTTTTTGAAAATCGGATAAATAATGCCAGTATACCATGACTCTGGAAATGTACCAGTTGCGAAAATCTTGTTGAAAAATTAACACAAGAGGGGTGTAACTTGATTAATGCACTGTTTAAAAAATTCTGCAGGAATTCCGTCTATGCCAGGTGATTTATTATTTTGCAAGTGACTTATGCTTTGTCTTATTTCTTCTTCACTTATTGGCTGCTCGAGTACATCATCAATTGTACCCTGCGAACTGTATGCTTCAGTATTTATCTCATCACTAATATCACATACAAAGCTTTCCATTTCAGTCCATAGCTCGCTATATCCCCAACCTAAGCATCATCATCTGGATTGAAAAGCAACTTGAAATATTCAAACCAATCATAGTTTGATATTGATGTCGGAGGAGCTGTGCAATAATTCTTAAAAAAGGACCAAAATTTAGAAGGGTCGTTTGACTGTAAGAGAAGCTGTAAGTTAGTAATTCTATTGGAGTTATACAATTCTCTTTTCTGATTCAGCAGCTTTTGATAATCTTACTTTCTTATAAGTCAAAAGATCATCGTTGCTATGCATTCTTCTGTACAAATTCAACTGTGCAAATACCTTACTTCTCCCTGTATAACACTCTCTATCAAACCAGCCTGTAAAGTTATTAGTTATCTTGTTACTGTCACAAAGTGGTCTTGAGACTTTATGAAACAGCTGGTTAAATTTATCAATGGCATTGTCAGCGGAGTCATCGTGATCAACATTTTCTAGCAATGCTGTCTCAATGGACTGCATTTCCGTCGTAGGAAATGCTTCTGCAAACTTTTTGGCATCAAAACTATATTTTGTAAACTTAGTTCCAGATATGGAATTTTCTGGAACAGTATAATTATCAACCTTGGCAATAAAATTCGATGTAAATGTTACGCGTAAAGGAAAATGGTCAGAATATCACTCTGTTGCCAACTGTAAACTTTGAAATACTTGGAAGCAGTGACGTGGATGTTACAGCATAGTCCACAATACTTTGACCATTCTCTGACATATATGTGTATTCACCTGTTTTATCACCTTCAGTTCTTCCATTTACAATGCATAATGAAGTGGATTTACACAAATCAATCAAATGCTTGCCATAAGAATTGCATTTTTATCACAACTGTTTCTATTTGTTGTCACAACTTCATTTACATACGTATGTGCATCGATAGGCAAGTGATCGATTGTGTAAAAAATAATTCGATCATCAAGACCACCTGTTCTGGCGTTCAAATCACCAGCTGAAAGAAATTGACAATTTTTAAACTGATTTCTGAAAAACACCATATTGTTTTCAATGTGTATAAAAATATCACCATTAGCGTAATGTGAAGAACCCTGTGGTGTAACATAAATTGTGCCAAATATGATAGCATTGTGACCCTGTTCAATATTTAACCATACAACATCATTTAAATCAGAGATACTCTTGAGCTGTTGAACTTTTAGATAATTTTGTCTCACAAAACAAATTACGCCGCCGCTCGGTCTTCCTCTACATTTCGATGGTTGACGTATTGATTCATAGCAATTATACCCATATAATGAGAATAAACCGATTTCTGTAGTCCATGTTTCAGTTAAACTAATAATGTCATATCTCTTTATATATGAAATAAAGTTATCGTCTCGCCATTTATATTTAAGTCCTCTCACATTCCAAACGAGGTGAAAAATTGACTCGCCGTGACTGCAATCTTTGAAGATTGGTGAAGAGTTGGCAAATCCTGAAGTTGTCGATGAAGAGTCTCGGCCGGTTTCCTATGGACGCGACTGGTGGGCTTGTGGCGGTTGATTATTTCTCTGCTTTCGGTGATTTTTGCAGCCGCTTCATCGTAGACGTAGACTTGATGACCTTTAGCTGGAGATGTCACGATTAGTTTGTCGTAGTTAACTCTTGCTGATGCCGTTTTGTCTTCCTCCAGTATTTCCCGTCTAAACGCAAACAATTTTCTCCGGACAGCTCGTGTACGCGGTGCGAAGTCTTCATCAATGGACACATTTGTCCCTTTCAATTGTGCTACCTATACATATGACATTAGCTACATTCGGAATGAAACAATTTTGATAAAGTGACTAACACAAACAGAAAAGAAAGTGTCTTTATTTGAATTTTCTATGATATATCGACGCTTTAGTTTACGGTGAATACTCAGTAAGTCTAGAGGCCTAGAATAAAAAATATGACGCTTGTGCCGTTCAATATGCCGCAATATACTTGCGTTTAATTACCGTACGGTTCTAAAACATGATTGGAAATATTTTGGGTATATAGGATTTTGAAAAGTTTGTCAAAAATTATTGAAAAATAAGGCACCAGACCATAATTTGTTGCTACAGACTAAGGTAAATTTCTTAATTTTGTTCAATCTACTTGGCAACAAAGTTAAGTTAACTGCGTTTTACTAAATCTAGTCAAATTTGCTTTTTTCGTAAATGTAAATACAGTGAAATAAACAAAAAATTTGCAAACTGTATTTATCATATAATTCTGCAGAATGCTTTGAATCTTACAAATTTTGATCCTTTACCTGATTTTGATATATCACGGTTGTCAAATTGCGATTTTTCGAACAGTTATAACCACTACTTTGTTTGACTGCTGATAGTACATTGTAAACTCTCCTATTTTGCTAAACTGTCATTTTCATTGTGTGGTAGATGTTCAGGAAACTAAGGTATTTCATACTTTTGAAGTTAGTACCTCAATAAGGCAAAGTAAAATAGTTAAAATTGTATTTTTTTTATTCTATCTACTTAAAAAATACAAGTAGCTGGTGAAATATTTGTATTAAAAAGATATTTTGAAATTGAAATGTTGAAAATGTCTAAAAATTGTTCATGACAACACTACCTTATACTTTCAAAACCACCTTGAACATGACCCCCTATTTTTCAAGGCCACCTTGGACATGACCCTCTATTTTTCAGGGCCACCTTGGACATGACCCTCTATTTTTCAAGGCCACCTTGGACATGACCCTTTATTTTCAGGGCCACCTTGGACATGACCCTCTATTTTTCAGGGCCACCTTGAACATGACCCTCTATTTTCTCAAATTACCAAAACTTGGGGAATGAACAAAACAATAATGACAATTTCAAAGAAAACAATAGGATCTGTCATTTTGAAATGGTAGAAATCTATTTATTGTGCAAATTTATCAAAAGTGTCGGGTACCCTATAGCTGAAAGTTACAATATTACAGATTACCCTTAAAAATATGTGAATTGCAAAAACAGAAGAGTAGATGAGCTTAAATTTACTGAATAAACCAATACTACTACAATATCCTATTATTCCGAAATATTTCCAATCGTGTTCGGTTCTATATAAGTATGGTTAAGGGGTTGGGCTGGATTTCAAAATGGCAAATGCATTTTTGCACAAGCTCTGTCCTTCAGTTATTTTTGAATTTGTTAATAATAATAACTTAATAATTTATTGTTTAAAGACCACTACACACCTTGTCTCAGTGGTCTGTACATTACAGAAAATTACTGGAAGAACTAAAAAATTCGAAGAAAATACAAAATAACTCAGAGGAAGGAGAGTAATTAAAACCAATCGATAAAAACATGCAAGCTTAAAATCTAGACTAAAGGATCCCACCTAAAAACAGCAAAGAAAGTATTTTAAAAAATTTCAATAAAAATGATAAAAAATAAATAAAATATAAAAAATGCAGGTAAAAATTATATCCAAGTCAACAGTAGCATTGACGAAAAATAATGGTTTTAAGACACTTCTTAAAAAGAGCGAATTTCTTTATCACAATACATATCATTATTGCGCATGATATGTATTTGTATACCTATACATATGACATTATTTCTGTTCCAATGTGAGAGTTATTCTATGGTACATAGTCCTAACAGCGCAGGGTCATTATCAGAGGTTTTGACACAGTTACGATAAAAGTGATATGACCCCATAATGTCCTGATGCATACATCCTATTCTGTTCTAATGTATCTCATCTTCGGATGTATTTGCATCGACTTTGTTCAAACATTGCAGACGGACATAATACAATGGCAAATAAATGTGTATTTGTCTGTTTATAAGTAAACCAGGCACTGGAGCAAAGCCCCATGGTATTGTCGGGTACACCAGTATGTTGCCAGTACATAACTTGCCCAAAGGCTGTATAACTCAGACACCCCTAAACAAAGTTCACCGAACGTTCAAGCAAGCAGCGGGGACTGTGTCTTCGACAATGACTCGTCCTTCTGTCTTGTCGCTGATTCGTATATCGTTTGTGAGTATACAATATTTAAAGCTAATTTTCATCAGTTCTCCACAGCTGGTATGCTGACCAATATTGGAAACTACAGGTATTGGTCATTTGAACATATACAGAGTAGTCAAATTCCAGAATTCTTCGACTGCCAAATAATTTCCAACAAAATCTCATCGGTCAAGTGAACTACCTCAAAACTTCCAATGCGAAGACAAGATGTTATATGTGCCTGGTACTAGACATCAGGGATATTAATGTACACAACATGTATAAGAGATTTCATCTTTTTTCACAAATAGCTCTAATTTAAATGGTTAGAACGTGTCAAGCAAGGCCGCGATATGCTGTTGTACACTTTCACTATGTCGGGAAACTTAGCGGTAAACGTGGGTTGCTACTGTGAAAAATGAAAACTCTTATTAAGTTCCTAATGATGAAGTCAAGGGAGATTTCCTTCATAATAATGCCTCCCTGAAAAGCATGTTAACAATTGCTTCGATCGTACGGAACTCGTGTTGTGGAACAGTTAATTTTTTAATGTCACCATAAACGTGGTTCTGATCACAAGACATTAAAGAGAAAAGATCAAGATAATAAATGTATGCTATGATAACAATGTACTATCAGGTTTGGTGTTAGTATTGATAGAAGTTTGTTAAACTTGACTACGTGTACGTCTTAGCGGCAGCGTATTGTAAAATACATGTACTTGAGCTTATGTTCAAATTTTCCTTTAAGTTTTACATTCCTGATGATTTTACTCCATTGTTTCAATGGATCATGTGGAAATAGGTGTAATTTTCACTAAAAATGAATTTCTTTATGTGACGACATACCACCCTTGAATTCGATAGTCGATATTTGCTATAGTTCTATCAAGTGTAAAGATTAATCTTTAAGGAGTCAGGTAAAAGGTGGAGTGGGACTACAACATTTCGTGTCGGGAAACCATACCGATTATTTCATGTATTTGTGCATACTCAAAAATTGTTCTGAAATCAAATATGTTTGCTACTTTACTATGACACTTTGCGAGGTTGCCTGCCTAACTTGACAGAAAACATCAAGAAAATCAAAAAAAAATATTAAACGTGATTATCACTACGCGTACAAGTGTCCCTTGCGCGCCGTGCCACACGAAGGCGACGCCTGATTATCACGTGACAAAGTCGTCGGGCGTAGTGATCGAAAGTAATTACGTGTAACTAAACCTCTCTATTATGCCACAAGGTCAAAACGTCGATAAAATTATTCATTCTGGTTTAGCAATATCATGTCAGGTAATTGCTAATCTACGTATTCAATGATATTGTGAAATGAAGCTACATATTGAACGGTGATGTCACTTAATTGATCGCCTTTCATAAAGATATTTTTAATCTGAATATGTGAGTTTAAAGACAGTGCAGTTTTGTTTAAGATGAGAGGTAATTTGCATATGTAACGACCATGTTAAAATTTGACAAATTTTGCTTGTTATATTGATTATAACAAGACATGGGCACATTGAAAGACATTTGTTGTTAAGTGTCAGTTAGTCACTGAATGACATGTTGTTAATTGCATATTGAATGAGCCAGCAGTGTCAATTTACAAACAGCTGCAAACACTACATTGACTGAAAGACGAAAGTTTATATCCAGTTACATCTGGTGTTTGTTTGAACTTGCACACTGATATCAAGGATTTTGAAAGAGCCCGCTTTTAGCTGATATCTCATATATATATATATATATATATATATATATATATATATATCAGCTGAATTGAGTAAATAAGAGATAGATGAAACGTGTAGATACCGTGCTTGTCGATGTATCCAAAGTAGATAAAGGAATCCTAACTTCTCAAGATTTCTATCATTACACATGGATACCAACGTCAGTTTTCCGGTAAAAATCAAATTTGTGAGTATTTCAACAATTATTATTGACCAGTCTATTGTTTTACAAAACGTAGTTAATTAGTTATTTAGCGTTCAATATCAATGAACGACAAAACAAAACAGAGAGGGGGGGGAACTGTGACGAAGTGACAGAAAAAAGAGAATGAGAAAGAAAGAGAAGAATGCATAAGCAGAGACGGAGAGAGATATGGTGTCATGCAAACTGACCGAGACAGACTCACAGACACAGAATAACCTTCTGGACGTTAGTCCGGGAGTATAGCATTTCAAAGACACAATGCGCATAGCCTCTACAGAATCGACTGGTTTGCAGTCTAATTAAATTTTATGAAACCCTTTATTGTTAGTCGTACTTAATAATTCACAAACAATGATGGCGGATAATGCCGAGCCAATAACACTGCTGCGCTCACTGAAAATATTTAAACAGCATTTGTGATCTGCAAAGCGTGCTCTGTCAAGAATGGCACTGGTCATTGTGACGGCAAATGAGGTTTTAGAATAGTATGTGTAAAGTTAATGTAGCTGTGATTAATATCACTCATGCACACATAAAACATGCACACAATACATAGATAGGTAGATATTAATTTGTATGTACGTATATGTGACTGCTCTTAAAAATTTTCGATGGCGTTTTGGGGGCTCTCTCTGCATATTATAATTCTAATGGCACTGTAAGCTTACTGGCTGTCCTTACGGTATTGATTTGATGCATTTCTGTTTCGGACAACGTGCTGGATACTGTGAGCAAGGTCAACGTGTTACGTTTCGGATTGCTATGTCATTAAATACAATATCTTCGACATCAGACATTTTCATATTCAAGCCCAATCTTGGGAGATTAATACTCCCTATGGCAACCATTTTATAAATTAATAATGGCTTACGCAATGGGTCTCAAGTTTACCAGAAATGTCTATTATGTTGATTTTCGCAAGTATCTAATTATGCTGTCAATTATGTTAATCACATCGACATTGACGAATGAGTTCATTTAAATATACATGTAGTCACTTCGAGGTAGCTAGCTATATTTGTGGATCGCTGTTGCGGTACTTTATTCCGAGTAGTTGACAGTATGTGTGCGTCTCACCACAGCCATTCATCAGGTAAGGTATAACCAATTTAATTAAGTTTTCTGTCGTCTTTTGGTCACCTTATACGCTGCAAGGTAAGCTTGGGGAGACATTGTTGCTCGCGGTACAATATGTTTGCTCGCGTACAATATGTTTTCGCTCGACAGTCAAAATGTTATAATATCATA
Organism: Ptychodera flava; assembly: GCF_041260155.1. NCBI lineage: Eukaryota > Metazoa > Hemichordata > Enteropneusta > Ptychoderidae > Ptychodera > Ptychodera flava. The sequence continues at coordinate 2,755,604 of NC_091933.1, read as the reverse complement.
AATTCCATTGAAATCGGGACGACGTTGTCTTATGCAGCTGATTACTATTGTGGTCACATATTGCCCCACCATGTATGGATAGTATTAGAACAATCAGAATTTCTATGATGGCATGATTTGAGAATTCTGCAGCAATTAGAGGCTGACCCTGTCAGTTGGGCGTGGCAGTTGGCTGTTTATGATTAACCGAGTCAATCCCGTTACCCTTTTATAAAGTTGTTATTGCATAAGATGGTTTGAACATGTTGATTGAAATAAACCTTTGTAACTAGATTCAAGCTTTGGGAAACCTTTCTTTGCAAAATAACCTGCATCTGAGATGCTTGCCGAGTGATACTTTCACTGCTATCATTTTTCAAAATTTATGTTTCAAAACATGCTTTTGTGTGTCATTAAAGTTGAACAAGTATATTAATAGCTGATATTGTAATCTAAATTTAAGTCCAGGAATGCAAAATATTATGCTCTTAACATCTGGTGACTGTCTGCAGATGCCAGGGAAACCCTGTTATCGGTAGAGTAATTGCTGACTCAGTTCTACATATTAATTAATCATAACGTTTTCTGAAATGTTAATCGATCTCACTACCGAGAAACGTAAGGGTGTACTACCATAGACACAGCAAAATTGAGAAATTTGGTTATTTACGCAATTAGATGCGCTTTTTACAAATTAGATAAATGTGTAAGCGTGTACGAGAATTCAGAGTAGCATTTTCCAGCGTACTGTATTCCATGTCTAACCTGCTTTCTTTTTCCGTGTAAGCCCAAGTGATGAATTTATTACCTGGAAGTGTTATGCCACTTAAAGGTCACGAAAGGTCAATACAGTTGCCAGTTATTTCTGTTTCATTAGATTTTTCCCCGCTGTAGTGTCGCAACATCTGGGGTGTTAATGCGCCCTTAAAAGCTACGCCCGATGATGAATACATACCAAATGATTCACATATAATCTGCATCTGTGATGTTTGCCGAGTGATACGTTCATTGTTATCATTTTTCAATATTTTGTGTGTCGAATGATGCATTGCAACCACCAATTACACACTCTTATTTACGTAGTTGACGCTATTAAAATTGCGTATTCAAATAACATTGGCCACTAGCTTAACAGCCTATTTCTTGTTATTGAGATAACTTGGCTTTTAGCACAGACTGATACGAGTAAGCAGGAGTAGTCTTTTTGCCATCTCATGGATTTGTCCGTCGCGATCTTCGATGGTTACATAAGAAAAAGCGGTCAAAGTTCATGTACCAAAGTGTCTATTTCTCACAATGTCAACGAATTTTTCAATCTTCCGGCCCCGGCTAATATGGCGACAGTTTCAAATGCCTTCACATATCTACAGCAATCAATCGATCTTGCATCTACCTCCTTAATTTATCTGTATTGACTTCATCCTCGCAAATTTTACACCTACAAATTTCTAAGTGATTACGCTATCTGTTAAATCTTTTTTCTCACCCTTCTCTTGGATATCAGTAAATTCAAATCAAATCAAATCAAATCAAATCAAATCAAATAAAACTTATAGTGACGCAACTGCGAGCAAAAGATAAACATTATGTACGTTTTATTAATACATATAAATGGTAAAGCCTTTCTCAGTTAGCTGACATTAACAATATCATTTTGATCCCTTCAAATCATTTAGTTGAAAAACAAAACAAAGAGGCCGAATTATTTATTTTCTAACCTTCTTCAGCTAGTTATTCGGCACAAAGAACGACTTATTGAAACGAAAATGTTTGAAATTGGCCAGTTGCTGTAAACACAAAGTGTGTGATGGATTATGGAGAAAAAAAAGAACACTCAAGAAAGAAGAATCGTTGAAAACGTACATTTCACCCTAAAGTGTAACAGCATGCTTCTTGTGTGGATTTCTGTATTGATTCATTATCATCTTTCTAACACTAGAAGCCATTTGGCGAAATGCTGCTTTTTCAAATACCATCTTCAAAAGTATCGTTGTCAAGGGTTAACGCTTGAGTGGTGAATTTCGACGTACGCCACCGCAAGCAGCGAGTACAACACCAAAATATTGACGAGGCTCCAGTCTATCATCTGATGACATCGCACCCACAAGGCTTAGCTTTGGCAAATACGCCGATCAGGTCAGGAAAACGTGCTCTTTCTAGTCATAAATTATAATTAAATATATTTAATTTCATGTCTTCCCATGTTTTTTACATTTTCAAAATACGCTTGGATTTTGCGTTTGTCAACTGAAAGCCGATTGACCTCAAAATATGGACTCAACCTTACGAAGGAAAAGAGTTGAGAGAACTGGCGTAGCCAGTTTAGGAATATCAGCAAATTCGGCTATTGTCTCGATCCTCATTGACAACTTACATTACAAAACTTGGTTTCTCTGATGCAACTATCAACAAAAAATACGTCACACTTAAATACGTCTTATTATGATTTAGCGTACAGAATAAGGAATTATGCTGAGCCTTGAAGGTAGTTGAAATCTAATTATTCTAATTAATTTCAAGGTTATCTTTCAATGACGTAGTCAATGTTATCCTTGAAGATCGTAATTTGCTATCCCAACTGCATATTTCGACAAAATTCAAATCGCGCCATTCCAACAACAACAATAACAACAACAAAAACAACAAAAACAATAATAATAATAATAATAATAATAATAATAATAATAATAACAATAATAATAATAATAGTAATAATAATAATAACATCATTAACTATAAATCGTCGAGCGTTGAAATCTTTGTATCATCTTTATTCGACGTGCACATGCAGAGTTTAATTATGATGTGGCTGGTATTTAAAATACATACAAAATGTTTACAGTTGTTTTACCAAAAATTTACATGTCTACGCATCTTTCTGCAAATGGTGAACTCTTGCCCCATACACAAAAATCACCTTGAAGGCCTCAAAGGTTAGACAAGAAAGGTGAATGAATTATAGAAGTGGATGTTCGCCAAGGAGGACAAAGCTTTCTTATTTGCCACATCGATCATGACAGAAAAATCCCGACAGGATGTATGTGCGATGAACTGTCTGGCCTACAGCCTTTGGAGACACCTTTGTCAGACGTCATATAGTAACATTTCATTGGACCCTATCGGATTTTCCGCAGCGATCGAAGCGTATTATGTTACAAAAGACGAACAAGTGAAATAATAATGCCTGCTCTGCGCATGCCTATTGAATCGTACCACCGCCATGCGCAGAGTGTGCGTCATGTTTTCAAAGCGTCATTTCAGTTCCCAAGTGCGTGTATGAGAGTGCATGCAAAACAGAGGTTTTTCTCATAAAAGTTTTGATTGTAAGCTTTCTCTTGGTTGAACATCTCAGCGATAGTTGCTCAGTGTCGTAATGCTAGCAATCATCGTCATAATTATCATCATCATCATCGTCGTCGTCGTCATCATCGTCATCATTTATTTTTATATAACTACTTAACTCCACAGAGACAGTGATTAAAGCCACTTAAAATGAAATACAATTATCATAGTATAACAAAAGAAGTGGTACGTAACGGCAAGCAAGAATTTCTGCTTAGATTCTGTTTGAAGAAGGACAAATACTTTTGTTTTTTTTGGTTCGTCCACGTTATCATTTAAAAAACAAACAAAAGATGCTGTTTTGTTTGCGTATTGAGGGAATGAACAAAAGTGGTGAAGTCTGTTATTCATTGTTTTCGGACATAGTTTTCCATAGAATTTCCCTTATCTTAGGTTTTTTTACCTCTGGTTTTTCCTGGACGGCATGCACAGGTGACGCGGGTTTTTCATTTCATTTGCTTCCGCCATTTGCTTCCGCACCCTTGTATAATGTGTACTGTATACTTTTCTCTACTTGTCTGTAATAAAGCTGCCACCTCTTGCTTTAACTGCGTAATTGCGACATATTTGCATAGTTAATGACTCGGACCCTGAATATTCTCAGAGTGGATCCATCCAGTGTGAAATATCATAGTACCAAAATAATGATTAATTGTATGACGATATAGCCGTATAGAAAGATGACATTCGATGCCACGCTTATTTAATCATATATTGAGATATCAATCAATTACAGGACCAGGGGCTGTGATTTTTTTTTTCACAAATTTTGTTTTTCAACGTAAACTTGAGGCTCTTGTTCTACTGCAAAAAGCATACTGAGATACAGTGCTTAGCTTGTCAACTCAGCCTGTACAGATGATAAACTGCATTGTTATTGTTGACAAGTGAATCCTGGTCTGGACTAGAGTTCAAATGTGAACAATATTGCATTTTACACTCATAGATGCTGTTTTGGCATGCTAAATAGCTACTCTTTAAAGATGTAAATAACCTGTTTAAATATGCTTGGGGAGTAGAATAAGAACTTGCGATCAACATACAAACAAAAGTAGCGAAGAACCCATCAAAGGTTACGGCTACTGGTCCTTATTAAAACTGCCAGGAATATGCCCATTATCATCCCAAAAAATTAAGACAAGTTTTGATGGAAAATTTGCATTTTTATAAACACGCGACAGCTGTCAAAAAATCATGTCAAATCTTTACGTCAGTCAAAACATATGAATTGACCTAAAGCAACCTTACCATCACATATTTGCATACTTGATGAATCTCTGCTGTTAAAGATATATGCGATATTAATATGCGATACTACAACTGACTGAAAATGATGTAGATAATGAGTACGAAATTTTCACAGCGCTTTGTAAATCGCTGGAATCTAGATTGAATAGTCTGCGTGGCCAGATATATCACCACTACTTAGGTCTACATTAAACAGCATTCAAATTCAACCACGCTACATAGAGCAAGTGATAAAGACTCTGACGGAGGTCACGACACGAAAACAATCAATATACGTTTCTAAGTGTTTAGACACGTGATCAGGTTTCTCGCCGTGCAATTGAATAGATAGTCAAGACACACCTGTGCTTGATCAGCGCACACACGCAGAGAGAACCACTCTTTGAATATAATTGCAGGTACCTATCGCTGAAATGAGTAGCAAACCAGAAAAAAACAGTCCATCTCAGGATGTCATATCGCACAATGCAGTACCACATGAAAGCAAGGTTTACCATGACTCTCGCATCTTGAATAATGATCTGTTAGTAAAGGTTGTCGAAACTGTATTTAGGCCGGGAGCAAATCCAACATTTTTTTGGAGTATTGCTTGTTACAGTAGCAAATTGATAGACTGTCAGATGCACCGGTGTGTAGTAACTATCTCATCTATACGTAACTTGAACTATATTGTCACTAAATTCAAGTTCAAAAAGTTTAATATCATTGAACAACTTTCTTACAAGATTCGTAATTATCTTTCGAACAACAAAAGAATAAGAATGTGTTGCCTTTGCTGATCAACGGCACCATGACCAGGACTCGTGAATTTTGGCTATTACTAAAAACGCTTAAGGTAATATGCACCTCGAAAGTGAAAGACTTAAACTTTTGCTCTAACTTTCCTCAAGGAATCTTTCAGTCATTCTCTTTCAAAATCAAGAATAAAAATAGGGGGTCACCATGCAAATTTTTGTACTAGAGAAACAAATTACCCAAGATTTACCGATATTAGAAATTCAAAATGGCCGCCATCCCTGTGTTAACTCTATGGAGAAAAATAAAAATTTTTGAATTTCGAAAAACTAAGCCAGTGAAAAGTTTTCTTTCACCAAGAGCTTTAAAATGAACCCCCACATGTGGTATATCAGAAGAGAATTGTAAAAGTCTGAGAGTCCCAATGTCTGTCCCCGAGGTCTTTCCACTTTCAGTGAGCTTGTCAAAAATTTGCAGTCACATCTACAAAATGATCGTTGTTAGAGCTATTTATTGGGGACTATGGATAGCGAAAATTTAGAACTATCAAAGTACTGTGGGTTTCTGGGTTCATGAATAACTTATGCCGTTTTATGCGACGATTATTGTGAAGCATACATTTTTTAGCGCTTTATTGCTCGAACATTTGGAGAGCTTAATATTTAAAGAGCAAAAATCTGAAATGAATAAATGTTCTGTGACATGATATCGATTTCAAACAATATGTAAGGTCGAGTTACGACACCAAATATTACCTTGAAATATCATGATTACTGTTATCGTCAGTAACATCAATCTAGAATAATCAACTCATTCAAGAAGTGGTCATAACAGCACAGTTAAGATTTTAGATATGGTATCCATTTAAAAAAATGACACGCAGCTTCATTAAGTCTCTGAGTAGTGGCAGATAAACGAGTATGCGCTAAGTGACGGGACAGGAACAACAGCGCAGTCAAACCTCTGTCATAGTAAGGATGGCCACAATGGCCTGTATGATTGATTGCCAGTTGGTGTTTCTCTTCCCTGCTTATTAACAGAGAGTGTGAGAACACAGTCAAAGGTAAGTGGGTGAACAACCACGCAAAGCTACAAATACACCGCATTTTTTGTGTGGAGACCATTTCAACTGAGGTAAAACGTGAGTCTATAGCTGTACTTGTCACTATGACTACAGAGTCGATGCAAAAGAATATTTGATGATCTGGTTGACTATAAGAGGTCAAATGGTAAAAAGATATTAATATACACAGTCGACCGCAGCAATTTAAGTGAATATGCTTTTTCAGGACATTTCTTTATTGTTCACAGAAAAGCTTGCCAATAATTAAGTTTTACTTCCCTAACATGCAAGGTAATTGGCAATTACATGTGAAGCAAAATCGCAGCTGTCGCACGTACATACAATAAAAGTGACGGGATTTGCTGAAATGCTGTGATCAGTCGCCTCCAATTATCAATATGTTCGATGTTTGGCAGTTTTTAATATCGTCAAACTCATACAGAAAAATATCTCTGGATATAGAGACTTTCGCCTGCGTCAATGCCAGGTTCAAAAAGTCTTACATCAGGTTAAAATGATTCAAATGGTTGCCCGTTCCTTGGAAATTAGGGGATATTTAGTAAATGATTCTTACACGTTGAGACTCATTACTATTAATTTGAGATTATTTCGCATCGAATTTATGCGTCAAATTAATTTTTCACGGGCATTTGTAGATTTCTTTGCTAGAAGGATATACACAGTGTGGGAAATTCATCCTGTTATTGACGTCATTAGTTTTTGCGATACGGCTATTGTTTTTGAATGAGCAGTTTACGTATGCGACCTGCATAAAATAAGTCGATAAATATAGATACAAAACATGAACTGTCTGCTATTGTGACTCTGAGACTGGATCTTTCAGAATAACGTTCGCGCCACATTGTGCCACACATCAATCGTTGAAAACATAAACGTGTATCACTTAATATGAAGACGTCTTCAAACTTGTCCCCATCGTCTGCATGCGCCGACGTACATTTTCGGTTGACCAAATTGAGGCAAATAAAGTCCTTGGTCAATACAAACAGTAGTGACACATCGTCAGTACCGTGTGCACCGCATGTCGTAAAATTAAAATATACTCAAGTCTTAGTGTTCTCTTGTCATCTCGACTCGTGTAGAAACAGGTTTTCAATGTTTCATGTCACACACAACACAATTTAATAAAACAAACCAGGCAATGATAAACAGGCAGGACCAAAGAAAAACAGTTGACTACGTCATCAGACCGACCTGTACTTGATGCAGTAGTCTCTATGCAACCTTCTTTCCTGAGAAATTAGAGTATATTCTGTCATGATTCTCAATTCTCTAAACATAAACGGCACAATTCAGAGAATAATACATGGTCATTAGTACATTTCCCTTCAGAAAAGAACTCGATGTGTGGTCGTTGTTATTGTATATTCACCACAACAAGACGACGTGAACAGATTGTTTAGTTGCCTCATTGCACAGGAGATAATAACGGTATATTCGCATTCGTGTGTGACATGTTTTAATTGGGCATGGACAAGTTATAAAAGGATCTTTCCCTCAAGACTTCAATACCCGTTTATAATGTTGACTGTATAGCAAAGAGCCCACGAGAGTAACACATGAGTAAGGAAGACAACATCTGACATAAGGTGACTATAACATCATTGTTTCAGGTAGTAGCAAAGCAAGCATAGCTGCCGATAATATTTTACAAGAAAATTTGAGTAGTTAACAAAATCTCAGTCGCTTCAGTCGGGCATGATCTTTGCAACACTTCGTTCGACCTCTCTTCTTAGGATATCAACAAATGTTACTACGAACTCAAACAAGTCTCATATTCAGTTGTCACAAGCAGCTAACGAGCATCCACCATATGCATGCAATAGGCTGTTAACCATGACCAGAATATTGAATCATCACGAAGAATTCTTAAGAATTTAAAGGGAAAGAACTGACTACTTTTCCTTACAAATATGCCCAATTTTAGCACTTGTGAGAAATCCGATGTAGCCAAGTCACGTATTTTGCGAGTCTAGGGCGAACAGCAAGTGGTGATTTATGATAATCTGGTAATCTTCACTAATGTGTTCAGAATCAATCAAATAAATTCTTCGCTTCCATTTAGAATTCAGAAAACATAAATATATCTGTCTAATCACATACTCTCTGTGTCTACACTCGATCCCACCGAAAGATCTTTTTTTTTCTGTAAGTATGGAAAGCTGCTTAACACTGATAAATCATTTGTCCGGAAAGAGTATGTTCCTAAACTTCAAATGGAAGACGAGAACTTGCGTGTTTGAATCAAACTGCTTCCAAGCTGAACATTTACTATGTACTTAAAATCGTTGCCTAGAGTGCTATTCTAATTGTTCAAAATGCACAGAACGATACGTGAGATGAATTATGTTGTGTGTCAGTATGGAGAACTTGTACCATTTTAAGCAACTTCATTCGATGACTATACTATTTGTGCCGAGAAACTAAGATAAAATATCATGATTGGAGAGATCGATTACAACCTCAAAGGTGCAGTTTCAACTTGCCTGTACATTATTGAGAATGGCTGTAGCATGGATGATATGAGCATCGAAGTAATGTCAGGGCAAGTACTCGACACGAGTACAAAATGTATTGACTTATTAACATTAAGATTAGTGTTGTACATTGTATGAAAGTTTTCTAATAAGGCTGCGTTCACAAATAACGATTGGCGGGACTGCAGGAATCGAGATTGAAATCTTATTATTTTAAGATCCCCCCTCAATACCCTAAAAAATTCAAGTTCCCCTCTATATGATCAAATTTTTCCCCCAACTATCACAAGCCCGTATATCAGTAATGGATGTGCGTGCAGAAAAAATAAACACGTATCGCTCCGTTCCGCTCGCAGATGTTCAACACTACCTGTTATTAGTAGTTTGTAAAGTCATATTCCTAAGGCAAGTTCTTAAATTGATTCATTTTTAAAAGCATCAGTGAACTTTTTGGATTTATTAGTCTACACCATCTTGAGTTAATCCAACTCTGGCCAGGTCAATTCTCCTGCCGAAGAGCACACAAAATGACGATCATGAGAGAGTAGACAAAACGCGAATTCTGGCTAATTGTCATATTGTATAAATCTGAGCACACTGACCTACAAAAATTGTTTCAAAAGTTAGATGCTACTTAAAATTGACAATACTGGATGGTTAAAATATTCCATCAAATAAATGTTTTGATCTCGATATTTTGGGTGTAATAATGGCAAATTTGGTTAAAAAATAAATAATTCCATTTAGCGACACATTTTGTCCTTTCTTTACTGTTCAAAGTTTTACTTTTGTATTATTTAATGATAAGAATGTGAAAATTTAGAAAATCAAGCTTTGGGGGGGCCCTATCTTCATTCTTTAATATTTGATTATTCTCATATGCCAGAATTCAAAAATCACCGATAACTTTCAAAGTCTCCTGGTCTTCCATGTGTTGCTGTCTGGCTTGATCTTGTGTACAAGTATATGTTTCACTGTCATGAGCGTTATTTGACCCAAACTCTTTTTCAACTACCATGTACATCAGAGTCTCTGTCACTGCTCAGGTATGCAGTGACAGTGACACTGCAGTAACAGGGTGGTACCTGATAGTGACACTGTCCGTAGGGAGTAGCTGTATTAATTTGATAATTTTTACAATATTTTTGTTCAGTTTATACAACTGTGTTCTTGTTCTACTCCCTGTAGAATGTTTAACTGTCGAGTTAGCTAACACAGCCTGTGTATGTGTACCATGCATTTGTATCACTGACAACCGACTGTCAGTCTGGACTCTAATTAAATTATCACCAAATACATATGTACATATACAGGCTTTGTTGCAAACTTAATATTGTGTGTTTGAGCATGCTGTAGGGAAACAGCAAGAAACTGTAGTTAATACATAGCACAGAAATATTGCAAAATCATCAACAGATGCAGCTTCTGCCCTGTTACAAGGCTCATGTTTGTTTTTTTTACGACAAATCATACATGTTTAGATTTTTTCTAGATAAAAGGCATGACATTTGACAAAGTGGTTCTAGATTTTGTTAAACTATTACAAACATTACAACAGTTGGATGACATAAAAATAGTATTAATTTTTCATTGAATTACCTACAAAAACGTCGAATTGGAAAATGTAAAACGTAAAAGGAAACTAATAAATTTTCAAGTCCTCCTACTACTCCCAAAATTTTCGGATCCACCCTGAATTCCTCCAGCCAACCCCCTAACCGTTTGTTGTTTGTTTTTTTGTTTATTTGTTGTTGTTGTTGTTGTGTTGTTGTTGTTGTTGTTTTTGTTGTGAACGCAGCCTAAATAGATGAATTTATGAAATTACAGACCTTAATACACTCAATTATATTATAATATGACATAAGCCCGTAGCGAGAAAATCCAAGCACTATTACATCAATATGTTCACGAAATATCATTTGTTGATACACAAATTATTTGTCTTTACGCACAGTCTAATTTCGGAAGGCTGTTAAAATGAAACCATTAGGTCGTTCAAAATGTACTCTTCAAGTAGTAGGATTATTGACATCACGCGCAACAAGTTAGTCTTCGGAGACGATGAGTGAACGACAATGTATCAAACTTTTGTCTACTTTCATGGTTTTTATCTCAAAGACTATTTCTCAAATCAAAACGGACATGTACAAATGAAAAGCGATGCATTTCCATGATAAATAAGAGTACTTTTTGGAGATTAATATCGCCAGTTTAGTCACGTTGATATTCATGCTCAAATGTCTTTTCAATATCCAATATGAGCAACTCTACATTCCAATTAAGGCACCTAATGAAGATATGTGGGAGAACGGTCTCCAGGTCGTCCTTCTAGTCTTCAGGTTCAATCAATCAGGTGGATTTATGGAGCGTCACACTCAAGTACATACTAATACATGATAGCGCTGTATACATTAACAACAGTGTTTTACCGAATCAGTATTCTTCTGGAGATTCATTAGGACTACAGTTGCAATAGCCAAGACACACATTTCCGTTACGGAGGTTAACAAGAGTTCTGAAGGGAAAGGTCGCTTCTCAAAGACATCAGTCAAGAATTTCAGTACTCAGCTAAATAAAATTCAACATAATATTCGTGTGTATTGATGGAACATACTTATTGTACAGAATTTCAGGCGGTAAACTGATTTGTAGCAATCAATTTGATCTCATTAATTTATGACGGGAAAGACATTGTTGAAAGAGCAACTTCTGTTTCCAAGATACATCTCTTCCAATGTCGTTTCGTTTTTTTTATCAAACCTTTCAAAGAAATTCATGATTTTCTCTCATTTTACGTATCAAGCTTCTACTCTGTTCTTTGTATTCATCGCGCGTCATGATGTGAAAGGTTGCATTGAGAGAAACCCTAGAGGTACGACAGACGTCAGTCAAAAAGAAAATGTCACGCTCCCTCTGTACTGCCAACTTGCAAAAGCGCCCTTTCAAAATTAACGACGGACACCAAGTCAGCTAATTTTCTGACGGATGGTGAATATGCAGTGTTGTAAATTGTTTTGAAGTAGGAACTAGTAACGACAGTAAATTTAACGATCTCTAGTCTCAGCAATGGCTGATCCTTTACCTCATAACATAGCAATTCAACAACTCTGACGGCGTTTTAATGCACATTTCAGTGGTGACCATTTTGCAGACAAAGTTTAGTCTTGTGTAAGTTTAAGTATAGACCGAAGCGCCAGTCGGTAAATTTTTAAATCGGTAAAATTTAAGTTGAAAGTGATAAAGACGTCTGCTTGATAATAGAAGCTTGTTTATTAACTTCTTTTAATTGTCTTATTCAATCACTATGCCCTTTTTACCTGAACACCTTTATATTGCGTTCTCTCTTCCATGGAGCTATATTTTTTTGCGCACGAAATAGCGCAAACCCAGAAATACACTCGATAGATTTCGACTGGCTGATTCTATTCTGTAAATATTAGCAAGATGGGTGTTGAAAATAACATACGAATTGGACTAAGCTTTCGATGCGAAGATCTCAGATGGTTAAATAATTTTGAAAAACATTTATCTCAAAGTAGTACGCGTCTCGACAGTGAAGGTCTTAGACTTTTACTCAAACTTTCCTCAGGAATATCAACAATTCTCTTTCAAACTCAAAAATAAAAACCGGGGTCACCGTGCAAATTTTGGTGATAGACAAACAAATTAACAGAGATTTACCGATATTTGAAATTCAAAATGGCCGCCATCCCCGAGAAAAATAAATTCACGGTTTTCGAAAAAACAATAGGCCGATGAAAAGTTTTCGTACACCAAGAGCTTTAAAATGAGCCCCTGGGCCGTACAAGTAGTAGATCAGAAAAGAATTGTAAAAGTTTGAGAGTCCGAATATCTGTCTACCTTGAAGGGACAGTTTCATCAGCTTTAACGTCGCACAAAAATTAAAATGTCGCCGCGCTTATAGAAGAATTCTTAATGAATAATCTCTATCCGTTCAATAGAATTTAGTATCTACTCAGACACGGTGATTAAAACATCGAAAGTAGTATTATTGGGATGTTCGCTGGTAAACACATATATATAAAACGAGATGCGATTTTTAAAATTGTACCTATAAAGCAAAGCCCTAAAACGACATCGATGTCTAGTAGGATGATAAAATGGCATCAAGCCAAAGGACAGCTTACATATTTCGGCTTGGATGAATGAAAAATGATTCTATATCATCTCGACACATTGACGTAGTTCAATCGATAATATGGGCTTGATAATGTTAGCCTTAGATTAGAAGTTGACAAAATATACACAGAAACCTCGACTGCTCCTAGCTGTATTCGCATGTCACGTTTTTACCGTAAAGAGTGATCTTGACATAGGCATCCTTCAATTCGTAACTCTACAGTATGTGCTTGTTGTTTATTGCACAGCAATCTCAAGGGTAAACCCAAGCAGCTCCTTCGCGCTTTAAGAGCGTTTTCTTTAATGCATTTCTATATAAAAATATACAAGAACTTGTACGTTGGAGATAAATGAGCAAAATAACGTCATCACCTATAATTTTAATATTTCTGTATCTGATCGACTACCTTTACATTTTTCAGTGTGACAAATCCCTGTGTTATCAAAGCCGTCTATTGACTAACGGATCATTAAACACGCACGGTGGGTCATCAACTTTGCCGATGGAAAACCAAAGAGAGCATGCGCTGTCACATTACCTTGTTACCTACGATTGGTGTTTACGAGGTAGTCCGTTACATTATCGCTCAACTGTTGTCCATCTCATCATTTGTAAAATAGAAAAGGACTTGAATGACTATTCCTATATAGAATTTGAGTGTCATTTTCGCTTATTTAAACAATGTTGCGAGATCATGATCAAAATCTGGGATTCTGTTCACTCCAAGACGGTATGTAATTTGTGTTGAGGTTTGTCTTATTTAAGAGAATGCATTAATCCATCCAGGGTAGCCTTTGGACATTAGTGGAAACATTTTGCCAGGATCTCTATATCGTCTGCTTGTTTGTTACCCTGGCAACGAGGACAAATTATATCCAGCATCTCACGATCACAAACTTAGATTATATTGGATATCGGTTCAAAGCCTTGAAAACAGATCAAAATACGACCCGGAATTCATGCCGACGGATGTTAGGACTCACGGTAAACTGATTGTCCTGGTAGTACCACCTGAAATTTCCAATTTTGAAACATATTAAATTTCCATTTCATTCAAATGCACACATGGTAATCATACGAATGACGCGACATAGAGTCAGACAATAGATTGAGACAGACATGACTGCAAGTCAAGACATGAGATTACACGCCACTATATCCCTCTTGATTGTGAGAATAGCATTAAGACGATAGACTGAAAAGATTACACGTCGGTGCATGCATCGTATATATTGATCAGACAGAGCGTTGTTACAGGCAAATCCAAGTTACTTTCACAGCCGAAGGTCATAGGTCAATAGAGACAAAATAACAGATGTCATGATCGTCAGCATCAGTGTAACACCAGATCACACCGATTACAGTTTTCCCTATTGCGATTTTATCTTACACCCAATCTTAATCTGACAATATGTAAGATTGCCGGACTGTCCATTAGATGACGAGCATCCTCTGCTTTCACATCGTAATGCAAGCGCATTTATATTTTATCACTCCGAGAACATTCTCATCCCCATTAAACTTTCAATAGCAAACAAGAAAATGGCAAACGAGATGAAATTACCGGCAAATAGCATGCCTTTTGGAAAAGCGTTCTGGTACACCAACTCTAAGTTCTATATTCAAGATGACTAATATGCATCTAGTGTAAGCAGACAAATGCCGAGTCTCTTGGGAATACAGGGTATAAATCTAGCCATTGTGCTCAGCCTAGACGATGACGAAATTAAATTATTTAGCCTTTATACGATATCAGTGGGTATGGTTAAGAATGAATCATTTTCTAACTTTCTAGCTTGGAAGATAGTGTTTCATCAACAGAATAGAGAAATTCCAAAAGCAATCATTGTGGAATATTTAGTTGTGTCAAATAGCATTAGGCCATCAACATCTGTATTGTTTATAGAAAACATTTCGTTCAGCGACAACTAATGTACTATTTTATGATTCAAAACGTATACAAAAGTCTATGGAGTAATAGTATTGAAGTTGTTTGACTTCCAATGTGTGCATTGCACAAATGATCATCCGGCGTCGTAGTAAATAATGAAAATTGAGCTTTAAATTAACAGCTTGGTTTTGAAGATTGATTTCGCTGTTAATTAAAAGCAGTCCATGAAGATTTTAAAGGATATAGATAAAAGCCCATTACTCGAGAAATCAGACGGTATACATGTGACAGTAATCTTCACTTCAAAATATTTCTTATTAAAATGCTGACAACTTTCAGATATTGGGTGTTTTGATAAACTTGACATATGTTCATATACATCATTTGAGGCATTATTTCACTAAAATCACGATTTAGATATTATTCTTTCAAAGCAAGGTACATACTCGATCAATCTCTAGCTGTTACTGTTTAAACATACCGAAATACGTCCCTCTGTAACGCTCATCAATATGAAGACGAAAAAATTTACATCTATCTCTTGGATATCGACAATGTGTAATTTTGAGTAAAATTTTCTGTATAAATATACCATTTGCAGCAGCGTTGGAAGCATTCTAAGTACGATTATGGATGGCATCCATCCTTTAGCTATTATGATGTAGCATTCAAGTTCATGTTATCTTTTTTCTCGTTTACTAGGTCGTATGTTTGAAATGATATTACGCGCAAACAAGGGCAAACGACTTTCCACAGCCGATGAGGTATCGGAAGAGGTATCCCATCATACATTGCTAACACAACAACATGGCATTAGTGAAATGGTTGGCATGGAAGAACTCAAGAAGAAAGTATTATCCTACTTCAGTTCTCATTCACCCGTTGATAAATTTGACAAGAATAAACCGATTATTATCTACAGTAGACCAGGTATAGTGACTCTCCTTTGTTTTCAGCAATCATGGCAAAACACCGTTTATTATATAAACGTTTGTTTCACTACATGTAATCCTACTTTGATGGGGCAATGATGCAAATTTTAACAACATTTTTGATTGGGGAAAAATCGTTACGTATAGCTTAGTCATGATGATAATAATACAACTACCGACATTATCATTACATCAATACTGCTACTACTAGAGCTGCAACTAACTGAGATATGTATGTTTCTAATCACGCTATTTTATCGCTTCCGTTTATGACGACATAAGAATTAAGAGCTAAATGTCAGAATGAAAGAAAGATGGCCAATGTGTATTGTTTTTGTGATATTTGTCATGCAACCGTTCCACGAAAAACCAATAATGCCACTTTTTATGAGCATTTCATCGCTCGGTTTATGTCGAGCGCATCTGTGCGAAAAAAGAGGGAAAGATGAGGCGAATGTGAGAAACAAAAGAAAGATGGCCAAGTTGTGACATACAACAAACAATTTGACGTTGGAAGATCTCATATGCACAACTAAAACGTGTATTAAAGGGTATTTCATAGCACCACGACTTTTTCCAGATAAAGGTGACGACTTAGAGTGTGTTACTTGTTCGTCTACAGACATCATACATATGCTAGAACTGGAGACAGAGATTATTGGCCACCGAGTCTCTTTTCACGAAACGCCTCAGAAGCCGTGATTAGATTACCGTTAGCAAAGACACATTGCATGGAATATTAAGTGACCTGCTTTCCCGATGTACTTCCTAAATCTTCACTAGGATAGGCATCCATTTTATCAATGCACAGCATACATGTAGCAGCAAAGTGGCATTCGTTTTAAAATAAAGCTTAATTCTTGTTTTAGAAATCACGATGCTGTATTCAGAAAGGCTAATGCAAGCGTATGACAATAACACTTTACAAATACCATTTGCCCACATAGCAAAGATTTATCAGTAGCAGCTTTTTTATGAGCTATTTCAGAGCGATGTGCATTGTTTCAACACAATATGAAATCATGAACTAGCTTTCTCTTCTAAATTACTCATGTCGACAGAAAAATATTTCCCCATATTCATTGACAATTTCTTTTGTTGAAAACAAAAGTTAATTAAATATGTAGGAGCGTGATAAATGTGCATGTGTATGAACAGACTTGGTGCAACTATCAGCTAAAATGCCATTATGGGTTTTTGAACGCCTTGTATTCGAGCACAAACTCAACATAGTCATATGTCATTGCTGCGGTCTTTATTTGCTGTAGGCTGTGGTCTAACTACTTTTATGGCCAACCTCGTGAAACAAATGCGTTCCAGCACAAGCAGCGCAGTTGTGGTTGTCCGTTACCTAGCAACTTCTCCGCATTCTGAGACCTCCCTCGGGATCCTAAGAAGTCTATCCCTGCAGGTAGGATCACAATCCATTTCGTCAATTTTCGATACTAGACTAAAAGCACGATGATTTAATACAACTGGGCTTTGAAGTCCTATCCGATCTGCAAACCGATCGCGACTAATTGCCTCATTTTGATATCACCCGCTTTCTCTTCTTGACTTCTGAATGTCTGGAAAAATATTCTAGTTGACGTAGAAAGCTCTAGGATAAGTGCCTATTTTAACAGAAATTGAACTTTGTATTGAAAAAAACTGAACATGATCTATAGTGTATACCTTTTTTACTTTGCTAGCAATTGATTGGGTTTTATCACATACGTTTGTCGCTGTTGTGGCATTAGAATGGCAACAGAGTAAATGACCTTATGCAAATGACCATGCCTCACTGTGGCATTTTTGTGTTGATTCGATCGCTATTTTTATGTTTACATCACTCATAATCACGTGACCCTTTATTCATGCCGTTCATTTAATCCAGTTAATCTATTGCTGTCCTATTGCTCTCATGCACATTAGTAAACCCTCACACTTTTATTCATGTCATAAATAATAAACTCAACACTTTTCTGAATAGAAATCATTATATATTAAAAAAGTGTTGATTTTACATATTTAAATAGGAGGAAAGTGTGGCGGTGTACTAATGTGTATATGAACAAGTAATGCATCACAGTAAGTTGAAATAGAAGCACACACAAGAAGATTTTCAAGCAAATATAAAATTAAGGTAGAATGCGCCTCGGGGACAGATATTTGGACTCTCAAGCTTTTTCAATTCTTTTCTGATCTACCATTTATTGGGGTTCATTTTGAAGCGCTTTGAGTAAGAAAAACCTTCATCGTCTTAGTTTTTTGAAAATCGAAAATATAATTTTTCTCTATAGAGTTAACACAACCTGAGGGATGGCGACTATTTTGAATCTCAAACATCGGTAAATCTTGCGTAATTTGTCTCTCTAGTACCAACATTTGCACGGTGAACCCCCGATTTTTATTCTTGATTTTGAAAATGATTGGTTGAAAGATTCCTTCAGGAAAATTTGAGCAAAAGTTTTAAGTCTTTTACTTTCGAGGCGCATACTACCTTAACATGAATCAAAGCTAACTCCTCGACGCTAACTGGCTCGACAAAACGTGGCAGTGCTTCACCTTCTCAAGTTTTCAAATCTTCCTGCAAGTCTTGCTGTATGGAAACTAGAAACTGTTAATCTGGGAAACGTACCGGTCAACATCACTAGCATTCATTTTTACGAAATATCAGAGAAGTACATCACGTCAATCCTTCATGATAGTTTCGACTCAAATGAAATGGAAAATTGTCCACGAGTTCTGATAATTAATACAACTAGATGTGATTTATTAACGGAACAATCCGAATAAAGGTATTCCTCACAATGCAGACGTTTTATTCTCTAGTAGCCACCACTGATTTATACGTAAATTGACGACCGTTTGACGTGTTGTGATATGCCCAGGAATAGTTAGTAAGAGCAATCTGATGTCGAAATGATAACATTCGTGGCATCAGCGTGGAAACAGCACTCGTTGTTGTGGTTTTACGATGGAAACCTAACACTTTTAGTCAGAAACTTGTAAACTTCACGAGGTCGTAGGCCGAGTGATGTTCACAGATGTGTAAGGTTTCCATTGTAAAACCACTTCATTCCTTTACACATCTCTGGTGATTTGCCTTGTGAAAGGACATGGACAGAATGACAGATGCACATGTACATGTACAAGGATATTTGAATGGGTTGCAAAGTCATCTACCAGCCGAAAGTCTTAGAAAGGGAAAACAATTTTATGGCACGAGATAGTTATTTGTGCTCACATGAATACTATCTCGTGCAAAGTATCAGCGGAAAGAGAAAATCCAGCCTGTTGGAGAGAGTTTACCTCATTCGAAACATTGTGTCTCATATTTCCCCTGCGAATACATTACAATTTATGATATCGGAAACACACCACATTATCTCTTACATAACATGTACGTGTGCAAAGATTTTTAGTGAGACTGAAATTTACACAAGCAGCGTTGTTTGACACTGATGATTTAAATTCGGTATGACCTGACCTGTGAACAACATGTAAATCAATTTGCTAATGTCTTCAGAGGAACGAGCGTGCGTCACATGTCTGACTGGTTGAGGGGAATTTTCCACATAGCTGAAGTGCGCTTTCGGACGTCTTTCATTTTGTCGGTCTCCTGTCTAGAATATAAAACATTAATGATTTCGCCTGAAGGGTCGTGTAGTCACTTCGCACCGGTAATGAATAAAGTTCTATGACGCGGATTTTCTGTAAAATTAATAAAAAGTGAAATTCATTAGTTTTCGTAATCGTCTTATTGGAAATGCTGTGATTGGACATTGATAGAATTCTGACACTACGCATTGTTAGACCCTGTAGTAGACAATCCATATGTTCATACATTCTTGCGTTCTCTTATCAGGTGTACTGAAAATTCCGTCCTATATTGGTGCATGGTATTTACCAAATTTATTTTTTTTAACGTGACGCGACTTGACAGTGGTTGTATGTATTGCGTTGCTACTGGTTTCAACGGATAATCTTTACATAAATGACTATTTGGAGAATTTCCCCTTCATCTTCCAACGAGATATGAAATATGGGAGACATGTTAATACTACTTTCCTTTACCATTTGTCGACACTTTCAAATCTGACAGCATTCGGTCGAATAGGATTATCATCAAATCTTAGCCGAAGGCTGTTTTAATTATTAATATTGGTTTACATGATTTGGGATGTACATCAGATGAGACATATTATTATAGTGATTTTACCGTATATTGGTTATTGTTGGTTGTGCTGTGGCTTCATTGATGCGCGTCACGATTAGTACCTTCTTATGGTAGGAATTATAAATACCTGTTTTACTTTCAGATATCCCGTGTCTATGGGAGTAATATTGCAGAAAATTTAACATATGACCTCTACACTTTATGTAACGTCTTCCAGTCTTGTCTAAAGTTAGCACAGAGAGGAAAACCCTTATGGATATTCCTGGATTCTCTTCATAAGGTAATTTCATATTTTATAAAGTTACGTGTAGTACATGAAAACAATTGCCACGCATCTTTACCGTACCGGATGGAATACCGCGAGATGTCTTCTATTAAAGTGCTTGAATAGAGATAATGTTCAAAGTGCATGATTAGTCAATACTACGCGATAATGTTTATTGATTTTACAATGGAAACCGTTGGCTATTTTTCCACGACCGGATGGGGTCTACGACATCAAAAGTTACTCAGAAAGCGACATCAAACTATTCACTGTAACGGTATTAATTATTTGATAGTTTTTCACATACACATTCACACAAAAAATGCTAAGTTTAGAGTACAAATGGCAAGCAAAATAAATTGGGCAATTCTTTTCTTTTCTAAAGCTCGATACGATTTCACTGGATAACATCATGCTATGGTTGCAACATGGCTTTCCAAATCGAAATATTAGACTCGTGATATCGGCTGTACGTTCACCAAAACTTCAATATCTCCTAAAATTCTTCATACCAGAGAGGAATTTCCTGGAAATGCCACCCCTTCGTGTGGAAGAGGTAAGGTTTACCGTAAGTCTTTGCGGAAAAGGTAATAAAATGTTATGTTTGCTGCTTTTGAAGACTACTTGATACTAAATCCTACAGTTCTACATTTTGGTATCGAACTTTTGATTATGTACGGCTAAGAATCTAGTGTTGGAATGAAGCTAACGATCATTTTGTCTACAATACTTCTCTCAACTCTCCTTCACACAGATAAAATCAATATTTCACACATGGTTGCGTGACACCGGTCGTTCTTTAACATCAGAACAAGAAAGTAAAGTCAATGAAGTTCTAGAAAAGCGTCAGGAACCACTCTTTCTTCGATGTCTTTTCCATGAATGTTGTAGATGGACATTCTTCGATGACTTAAAGGTAATGTTCCATCATTCAAATTGTTTTATATTTGTTCTGCTTACAATGCATTCTTCTCGAGAAAACACGATATCGGATGGTAAAATCAGAAACTACACATTTTTGTCAACTGGGCGTTGTTTTTCTGGGAGACGCGTTCATTTACACCTATCATATAAGGTTTGCTGCTTTATAATTGAAAGCGTGATTCGAATATGGTTGAGGAAAAGCAGTGTTACCACACAGTTTAAGATACATCGTACAGAGTATGTAACTCACACAGTGACTGCTTTGTGACCAATTTCAGCCCTCATATGTGTGGGAGGCAGATTTAGACAGAAGCACTTGCTTTTCATTTCAGCGAAGATTTCTAAAACAATGACATTTTCTCGCATTTCCAACGGAATTAACGGATAATGCACTAGTCTTCTACATGGAAAACATTTTTTTTATTCTAGGTAGTGGATATCAAACCATTTACATGCGTCCTGCTAAGTTTGCCGTCATAATGATAACAATGTTTTCAAATATAGCGCAATGTAAATAGAGGCAATTCCTCTGTGTTAAAGCATCCCATTGAATCAAAACTTGCAGGCGTTTACAATACACAAAACGAGGATAAATCAACTTATGTTCTGCAAATGTGTATATAAATGGATGAATGAAATCGTTTCAGTCTTTGAGGAATCATTGTAAGTAACGCAGCGAGCGGCATTTTTGACTGAAGTGGTCTCAGAGTGAGATAAAGTTGCCATTGAATGGTTATGGCTCAAGTTAAGTAGGATTGCATCAATTTTCGGTGCGCGATGGGTCTAGGATACAGCTGAAGTAGCAGACTTGGAGCAGTCAACACGATTGGAACTAATTTGGGATAAATAATCTTCATATTTTTCAAATTTCTCAAAAATGTTAGGTTCCCTATAGCTGAATGTTGCAATATTACAAATTACTCATAAAACAGGTGTATAACTTAAAAAGAGCCTACATTTGCAGATGAAACACACAGAACTTCACCATCCGATTATTGCAAATTAGTTACAATCGTGTTAGTCTTTAATCTATTATATAATTTAGGAAAATGCCAAAGTGATGACAAGGTATAAATGATACACATCTAAATGAATCGTGTAGCAGCTACCGTGTTTATAGTACATGAACCGGACCAATACTGTCAGACGAAAACCTAGCTTGAAATAATAGATATGTGCAAGGCCTAAAAGCAGACCTAACACCTGTTTTTTAACACGCCTGTCATAGGTCTGGTTGGTTGTCATTTAACAACAAGGCTCATTTGTCAATTTCGACTTTACTGAATCACTATGAAAATCATCGTAATATAATAATCATGAATTATTAATATTATCAATAAATTGGTTTAGCATGTCATCGGGTTTGAGCTTCATGTCTACAACTTATTAAATATAAAATGACTGAATTGGTGGGACAAGCCTTAACCTAGTGGTCTACTGCATATTGAATGTAGTTTATAGTATGCGTATGTAACGGGACGGTGGCCAACGCAAACAGCCTAATTGACATATCTACATGTCTGCAAAAACCTACTCTTTACCGAACTCTCACATCTAATTCGCCATATCTCCACTCCAGGACTAAAGACCGATAACATGGCCATCAAATCTACTCGGTTTGGGTCAGATTACAACGTCGTTCTTAAAATTATGTTTCTCTAAGTCTTGTCAATTGTCCATAACGACATCAGGGAATATCTCTCACGGTTCAATTTTTTCTGCTAGGTTAGGCTTATCAGCATAAATCATTTTTCCCGACATCATAGAGCGCTTGAACAAAGCAAAATGAAATCTTGAACTTAGCATAAATGTCAGTTGATATAGCTTTCTCTATTATGTAAATACAACAGTAGAGTTTTTATTCCTTGAAGATACCGAGTTGTAGTGCTAAATCTACGGGAGTCTTTAAGAATCAAGTACGTTACTATAAACCAGCAAACCTTGTCCATGAATAGTTTTAGAGACGCGATTACTTTCTGCAACAAATACTGTGAAATTGTACTTCCTTTTTTACTTCACATCTTGTGTGGATATCTCTTCTAAATTATGCCCCGACATTTGAAATAAAGTGAAGCTCTGCTCTCGATAGTCTGAGCTTGGAAAATTACTCCCTCATCTGAATTTTCATCAGCGGCAGAAATCATCGTAACGTCCAAATGTAGAGGCTGACATTTGCAACAGTTTCCTATCCAAAGATCTATGGTAGCTTGTTCGATAAGGTCAGTTCCATGGTTTGGATTAGACTTACTCCAAGTCTGTGGGCATATAAGTATCAAAACATATAATAAATTAAAGGACTAAACATCAGCAGACCATCACGCTAATTGTAGGATATTGTGTAGATAGTGGCGTGAACGCCTTGGCCAGCAAGAAACTCAAATGCTGAGCTAGTAACTCAGCTGTCAGGGGGCCAGTCTATAGTTTGGGTCAAATTTGAAAAGTAACAGAAAGTGTGACCTCAATGTATGCCAACTTACCATTAAACACTTTTCTATATTGATACTTTACAGACGTTGCCATGTGAAGACGTAACAAGTTTATTGACTCGAGCGATTGATATGCATGCCGGGAATATTGTAGCTAGCAGAGCACTCTCTTACCTGTCGGCGTCTAAGTATGGTCTTTCTGACAACGAAGTCGTTGATCTGTTGCTTAGTGATGACACTCTAAAGAAACAACCCCGTGAAAAGAATGATATACGGTGAGCCATAAACCCTATGAGCAAAACAACTATTGATTTTATTTTCATTTAAGGAATGTTTGAGAGATGAGTCTGTCTACATCCAAAGTAGCTGTACATTTTATTTCAACTTAGTGTCTGTATCACTGCCCTGGTTTCTTTAGGTTTCCCTAATATTTTACAAATACCATTTGTAATAGACACCATGCAGTATTTGCAATTTGAGATTATTGCTCCGTACATTTAATTTTTCTTGATGTACACTACGTTTGGTAAAATAATAACTCATTCGTGTTAAATGTCTCACTGAATTTGTTATTGCTATATTTGTCCATATTTATATCATGACGATGATGATTTCTATATTCTGCAGATGGCCAACAGGTTTGTGGGTAGAACTACGCAATGCTCTCGACCCATACATCCATGACACGTCACTAGGGGATGGCACTATCACATGGCAGTGGTCACATGACATCTTTCGAGAAAAGGCGAGAGAAAGGTGAAGTATGAGTAAGAGATGTAAATGCGTCGAACTTTGCTTTTTTGAACCATTGTCGCAATTATACATCCCAGTAAACTTTCAGGCTATTTCAATGTTTTCTGAACGAAAAATCACAATATTTAGTGAACGCCGCGTCACAAATGTTGGTCCTCGTATCGCAAATATTAAACGACAATCTCTCATAGTTGTACTCAAACGAATTGTGAATTGATTTTTCTCACGTATAGATTGCGAGGCTTTTTGCAACGAAAGAGTGTCGCAACCGTATGTTTTACAATTTTTATTGTTATGTAAAGCGATTCAAATTGTCTGAGGTAAATATAACAAAATGGCTATTTTACTTTCACGGAATCTAACTCGTTATCTCGGTACATGCACGTGTTCTCAGAAAGTGGAGAAATCCAATATTCATGTTCTTTCACCAGGCGGTAAACGACTCACATAACAAGTAATAAGCTTTATGAAGCGGTATTTTCGAGCCACTGAACTGCAAGTGATGAGATGTGACTCAAGCCGCGTGCCCTCTTTCGTGTCGTGCGATCTTCTACGTTTTTCTGCTTGCCTAGACGGAAAATTCACTGCTGACGAGCATTTAAGGATTTCTGATAACCGATAAAAGAAGCCGTCTTCATTAACACTAGACTTGTTAAGTTGACGTTTCATGGGTGTTCTTGGAGCCAATTTCTGTCAGTTTTTTTTTCTGCTCAAGCTTAAAGTAGTGAAGTTTGAGCAGATTTACTCATTGCCTCATTGAGATATACAAAAGCTCTTTTTAGCATTATATTTCAAATTAATAATTGCTAATTTTAATTTTTCGAGATATTTTTTTTTCATAAATTGGTGAGAAATCTATTACTACAGACTTATACTGAGTGCTGACAGCTCTCGATGTCATCATATGTATCATGTCATATGATGACAATATATATTCATGTCATATACAGAATGAATTATCAGAGACAATCGTTAATATAGAAATAACGGGCGACGCGCTGACCATTAACGTTTATTTGTGGGCAAGGGCGAGAGGAAAGCCAAAAATTAACGGGCGAGGCATGCCGAGCCCGTTAATTTGGCTTTCCTCGAGCCCGCGCCCACTAATAAACGTTAATGGTCAGAGCGGAGTCTGTTATTTCCATTATATTATCAGTGAACCCAAGAAAACCGTCAAAATTTCCGAAAATTTCAGGAGCGAACGACAACTGGGCCCCAGAAACTGAGCATTACGCAACGCACTGTCACGCGCGCTGAAAAAAATTGGCAAATCCGGAGATGTTTTCAGGGAAAAAAAATCTCAACTTTACCAACAAGTGCTCTATTTTATTATGTGATTGATTGTGATTAACGTTTGAGCTGTAAAGTTACGATACTTTGAGTTGTTAATCTTATTATTCATATTCACGGGCATGTAAACAAACCATTACTGTGTATTTGTGGTCAGTCACGTGGTTCAGCTCGACCAATCAAAATGCGACGGGCAGGGCATGGTAATATAATTGTTTTTAATGGTTGCATCAACAACTTGGCTTCAGTTATAACTTGGAAAGCTAACAACGTGACTAACTAAATCCTAATCATACTTTAATTGAGATCCTCTTGCGAAGAGTCAACTGCTTACCGTTTTCATCACCTAAGTCATTTTACATGGACAAAAGATGAACTAGCTGCAAAGATTTGAAACTGAGTTTGCAAATTCAGTTTGAGTTTTGAAAATGTATTTGCTTTCTTAACTTTAGAGTACCCCGGGAGAAATAAATTAAAGTTTGCAAGAGTATATCACTGAGTGATTTCTTTACATGATGTTGTGCAACAGGTTTTTAGATTCAGAAGAAGCGTATATTGCAATTTACACACACTTGGCCAGGTACTTCGATGGAACCCTGGGAAGAAGATCAGCTCTTCACTATCTCAAGAATCCTCACCAAGATCCAGGGATAAACCGTCAACCGATTATACTAACACCTGGTAAGAGACTTTCTGCTAACACTCTGTTACGCAGTACACAGTCTAGCTATGCTACGATACAGTAACTAGATAGTTTAATGTAAATGCGCTCATGTCACAAATGTCGACATGTTATTTAATCTTTTAGAGTCCAATGACGGCGACACAACAGCAAGGAGAATTATCTACAATCAGCGAACACTGATTGAGCTTTCATGGGCATTGATGGAATCACGTGATTGGCAAGCATTAGAAGAACTTTTGTGTGATTTCACTTTCATACAGGTAACCTTTAACTCAGTCTTTCATGTATCATTTTCATTTTTACTATTCACATTCTTACTATAGAATTATTTATTGTGTGTTCGATTAAAGAAAAAAAACACTGCAGGTAAGCTATACATTAGGTATACCTTCACCTGGTTATGTTAGCCTCTCCATGTTTTTTACAATTAGATGAAATAATATCTTTAGTTTAAAAAAAGCAACATGTTTGCTACATGTTACCTTAGATTAATGACTGGACAGATCATACATCCAACATTGACATCATTTCTTTCCAAGGCAATGTGTGCAACAGGACAAGTGGATGTTTTGAAAACTTTATTGGCCAAGGCTTCAAACATGGCATCAGATAATGACTTTGATCCAACAACACTTCTTGAATTCAAATACTTAATATGCAGAGGTAAGTGAATCGACTATTTTTTCCATAATACTTTGTGAAATGAGGGCACTGCAAAGAAAAAAACCCAGACTAAACTATTATCAGGAAATGTATTCAAAGACACAGGTTTTGATGGATACAAATATTATTCGATACTATATTTAATGTAAGTTAGCTTTATACTCTAAGACACAATTTTTGATGGATACAAATATTAGTCGATGTTGTGCACAGACCCGGAGTATTTTTTCTTACATAATTATCTTTCAACAAATAATGCGATTCAATTTTTCCTAGTTCTTTCATTTTAATATTCTATCATTTTAATATTATGTGTTAGACGATGTCAGGACTGTTATCCTGATGTTTATAAAAGATTCTGTTCCTCGTTGCCTTACTTTAAATATCAAAATAATACTCAGTCAGTACATTGTATGCAAGAGCAATGAAAGTGTTGTCCAATGACAGCTATAATCTGCAGAATTGGCCAAAATTTCGCTTCTGAACAATTTACTGTATGGCAAAACCTTGTTTTTCGTCAAACATTATTACTATACTTATACATATGTTCAATATTTACCAAGTTTGTACGGCAAAAAAATCACACTAAGGTGAAATTCCATGACTCTTGTTCAGTCGTGAAACGGAACTTGGCCATGATCCGCTTTACTCCAAGACCCAGGATGAACGGTTCACAGCTAAAAACATCATACACATTGAAAGGCGAGAAAATGTGAGGTGACTTTTCAGTGGTATTGTCTGTTCGTCACATTTTTCATACATCTTATTTTGATTCCAATACACAACATTTGACCCAGACGTTATGGGCGGATCGTATGAAATTTTAAAAAAAATGATGGTTTTCATGCACGACCGTTTCCGATTTTGAGAGGACGCACTCTGAAGATCTGTTATCGTCCTCAATGATACTATGGAAGGTCCATACGAAGCAGTACAAACGTCTTCGAAGTTAAAATTAAGGAAGTTCGCGCCTCGAAAACGAAAGACTTAAACTTTGTCAAGCAAACTTTCAAACATTCACTTTCAGAATCGAGAATAAAAATCGAAGTCACCGTGCAAATTATTACATCAAAGAAACATTTGACCCAATATTTACCGATATTTGAAATTAAAAATGGCCGCCATCCCTGCGTTATCTCGTAAGTTGGTAGACAATAAAATTCCCAGTTTCACAAACTGAGCAAGTGAAAACAATATTTACTCCGTAAGCTTCAAAATGAGCCCCCACAAGTGGTAGACCAAAAGAATATTGCAAATTTTGAGAGCCCGAATATCTGGCCCCGAGACGCGTATACCTTAAACCTTAGTCACCGGGTTTTTTTCATAATACCATGACAGAGGAAATCTTCTTCATGTGTATATTCAAAATGTAAATAAATATATCATGAATTAATGGTCATCTCTATCAGTTTTTGATGACATTGTTAACAGTTTGCCTTGATCTCTCAAATGAACAGTCATGAAATAACCAGAAAACACGGTTACTTCAAATTTTAGTCTAAGACACTGACTGTGAAGGGAATGGATGGCAATTTATATATCGTATTGGTCCATACCATTTCACACTATCCTACACACTGCGTGGTTCATACGATATTGTTCTGCATATAGATAATGCATTGCGGCATTAAGTCCAAGGTCAATTTGACCTTGACACAGGAAAGTTATGTCCAAAGGATATGGCACACTATGCATAGCTCTAATCGGTTATAACACAATTTTATGCACGTGCACGTTACAGGATTTAAGGCTGATTTATACTATCACTGTTTTCCCTTTAATCCTACCGCAAGATTCCGATTTCGCTTCTTATCCTTACTACCGGTAAGACATTCAAAGTCTGTAATCATAAATGCATGGATATCACGATAATACAATGCAGGCCTTTCCTATGTGTATATTTTGTAAAAGTGATGGAATTGTTGTCGCTGGACATTCTTTTTTCATGATGTCAGATCTCAGTCATATTATCTGACATCATGAAAAAGGCTAGAAAAGTAATCGATACAGTTTCCTTTCAACCCCAATCAAAGATAAAATTGATAAAGAAATCAGCAAATAAATTCTGATATCTTCAAGAATTACAAGACAGTGACGAACCTCAAACCTAAGTTAGCACTACAACAAGCTTATATTTTAGCCTCCATCTTATTTGGCACAGACGCCTTGAGTGTATGATTCATTTTAACAAAGGCATATTGTTTTTTGAATGAAAAAAAGCGGATTTGTTCTTCCGATTGGTGGAATTGTAGATTTTAATTCGTTCTGCAGCTTTCAGCTCGACATCTAGAATATAGATGAGCGTGTCGAACTGAGTCAATGTCGGTATACAGTATTGCGGCAATGACGTCATTTTAGAGGTGATAATCTGGAGCATGAAATCAGAGCGGGCGACGGTTTAATGTATCTGTCATTTTTATCACGAAGGATACTGAATTGAGTTTGCTCATATCAAGTGAGAGAACAACATCTCGTTTTACTGCGTCTTAAACTTACGGTGTTTAAGGAGGCACTGCATAATGGCAGACTTTAAAAAGAAAAGCATGCTTTATCATAAACTAATGGAATTTCTCTGAAAACGTCACAGAGCTAAATTGAAATGGAATGATAGGCGATGAAAGCTATCGAAGTCCTGTCATTTAGTCCGCTGACGACATTATATGAAAGCATTATATTCTGCAATTATCTTTAAATCAGACTGAACATGTTTTGTAATGTATTTGTGTTGAACAGTTACAGCTTTATAGCCAGACGGTTGAAGTCGTCATCAGAATATTGAATAAGCCCATATCATGTTCATCTTAGTGTCCTCTATAATTTCCACGATATTTTATTAAGTATTACATTGAATATTGTATGATATTAGACTAACTGTATAGTCAAAATCATCTCACGAAGGCAATACAGTAGAAACACAAATTTGACTCTACACTTTATGTAGTGTCTTCCTAAAGGATGTTTTATTTTGTTCGTGTCAGTTTGTAGTTAGCCAAGGGAATGGTGAAGACACAAAAGAAACCTGCGCATTATATTGTTAATTGAAAACTACGATGTAAAGACTTCGATAAGGTTCCTGATAAAGAGCTCTGTACGGTAGCCATGTTAAAAGGATAATGTCGGTGTTGATATTCTCTGGAGGATAGAGTCAATAAAATAAATCTTTACACGGTGACGCGCCGATGGCCAAGTCTTTTATCCGTTCTTGTTTGGCATTTGTTTATTCACACAGACGGCCATATTCTTCGCAGAGAACCCGCACTATTGACACAACAAGCTGCAAACTACCCAGTGGACTCAGCGCCATGCCGATGGGTAGAGCAAATAACAGACAGCAAAAACAAAACCAAGCCAAATTCAAACCAACCCTGGCTAAAATTGCTCAATAAAGAGAAAATTCATAACAGTGAGAAGTCCCAAATAAGAGCAGTTCATCTTAATATGAGATGTGCTCCAGCTACAAAGATATGTCTGTCGCCGTGTGGTCAGAAGCTCGCCAGTATTGGGCAGGAAAAGGGAAAGTCCATCATAAAGGTAAAGTTTGATGATTTAAAATACAGAACACATTGCGAATAATTCTTTATACATTTTTGCAAAGGGTACGATGCTTTATTCCGTGTTTGTAGCCATTATTGTTAAATGGAACGTCTTGGTGGTTTGCTTATTGCTGAAGATCATTTTCCATCAATAAAATTGCAGCGTTACCCCTGGATATCAATTTAGGAGACGATTTCTCTCAGTACTCCGTGCAATGATAATCTTAGCCAGAAAACCAATCAAGGAAAATGTACGAGAGGGCGTGCCTTATACAGCCTGTGTTTCTTAGCTTCTTTTACTTACTACGCAGCTAAAATGAGAAACTCTTGGACATTGTGGTAATGCCGCAAGATGTACATTTGTTGTAGGTAAAGCTTTGCATCTACATTATCAATCTATTCATACTGAACAGTTGCTGTCCTGCTTTTTTGTTGTTACAAAACGTGATTTTACATATTATGTCGGTATTTACAGTGCATCAGCACAAATAGCGGAAACCAATACTTCACTTACGGTGTTGAGAAGGATAATATCAAGTCATTAAGCTTTTCGAGAGATGGAACTAGGATTGCCATAGGAACAGGTGGATCTGTCCTCCGTTTGCTGGACAGTAAAAGAGGTAAGAACCATCGTAAACGGTTTGCTGCTTTCATCGATCACCATTATCTGACAGTCATGTTATCCAACAGATTCGAAGTAACAGATCAGCATTATGCATGTCAGATAAACAAGAGGATGACGGGTAGGATACACTACGACTGACGTATTGCTACTAGATGTAATTGTTGATAATGAAATTGTTCTTATCAAGCAAACATATCCTAAGTACCAAATGGAGGAATATACAGCGATATTAGTGCCGATGCCAGCTATCACAAGGCCTCTCTGTTTTTAGGTCACATTTCATTGATTCACGCCAAAATGACTGTAAATAATGCCTCATATTTAAAAGTAACTGTATTATTAAACCGTGGATATTCTGTCACGCTTTAGGTTTAACTAGCCCCTGGTAAAAGTGCACGTTTCTTTTCAATTACAACGACGGTTTAATCCTTCTGATGAGAAGATAAGGTTACTATTACAAGCAATGTACGACACTGTTATATTGTAAGAGAGTATTAATTGGTCGCAATGTAGGCGGGAAACCGGGGACTGGGGCACTACATCCAGGAGTATGTCAGGATATGACAGGGTATCGACTGACAGTGGCTGTAACAAAATACAACTTTCGTTCCTATTAAATAGGGTTGTTTTGGGCGCGGGGGACATCAAAGAGGTAGTACACAATTTATAAAACATTTACCTTGTAGCGAAGGTACAACGGAGGTTAAACTCAAGGCTACGCTATAATAATACCATGACGAAGACTGGCGAAGATGATAAGAAAGACATACTTGAAATCTAGCCATACGCGAAGTAAATTTACTCCAAATGGGAAAAAGGAATCATCAATACATGTAATGAAGTGTTGTGTTTTGTCAACACCGATGTATTGCCTGATCCGAAACGCTTCACGCTCGGAATCCTATAATATCCTATAATCCTATAAATATACAAGATGCATGGTTCATGCAGGTCCAATGCTTGGCATGCGTTCAACACAGGAAGGTTAATGCATGGATTTTCCATCGGATGTCCCGTTTATGTGCATGCTAATATCTATTATCAACAACGATGGATCTACGAAATTGGAAAACAGATTTGTATGCTAGTTTCATAATATGATTATTTCAGTGATGTTTAGTGCGCTATTTATTTAAGACTTTGTTCCGTAACACTGACTGATTAAGACGCAGGTGAACTTTTTCCAGTTGAATGTCAATCTACCTGAAGATTGGTGCGAACCGGATGCGATTTAAGTTCCAGATCTACTATTTCACGACAGTTTACGTTGCATCGCGTCATATTCTTGAAATGCGAAAATGTCTGATAGGTGTAAAACGAATTTCGATAAGACTAGCGTCATTTTATAATCTACTGTGTGAAGACAAGAGCAGAAAACGCTCTGTAATGAGGTTGTCATGCGTGTCCAGTAATATGGAAAGGCCCTAGATTCATTTAAAGATAGTATTAAGACTTGACATGCAGTATTATCTTCTGTTCATTTTGAATTAATTTCAACACAAGTAAGATACCAGAAGGCGTGTTTAATAATTCATGGTTGCTGGTGATCGCAAAATGTCAACACCAACGTCTTTATAGTCTCTGGCGATAGTCTTGTCATGCAAAGACCAGAACAAATACAAATCTGCTTAGGATTATCAGAGAATCAATTCAAAAATATGAAAAGAATTAATGATAATCGCTTTATTTTTCCCATCAAGGGAGAGTGCTTAAAGAGTTGAAGGATGATACACCGATCATACAAGGAACCTGTGTCGATCACGTGACATTCAGTGGCGATGACCGTCTCCTTGTTGCTGCTTACAATAGTGCTAAACGTACAGGTTGCCGGGCCCTCTATGTGTGGAATTTGCAAAGCGAACGGTGGGTTCACAATCCAAATACTTTGTCATTATAAACGTCGCATTCCCCCGTCACACATGTATCCAATTTTAATAAAAGCGTGTTTTTGTCTTGGGGCAGTATTTTGCCGTTGAAAGTATAGAGTCAGGCATAGCACAGGCATGTATCGGAATTACACTGAGTGTGCTCTACCATTTTAGCGTCTTTTTTGTTTGTTTTGTACTGATATTGTTTAAATACAATACCCCGACATCATCTTTCAGTCTAAAACTAGTTTTTATTGCATGCACTTAGAAAGACCCTCAAAATCACGAGATATCACGCCAGCTCTGTCAAATGTCGAGATTACGTATGAGATTATGCTCTGCTGAACGGAGGAAGTCAACTTGATAATCCTAGTTCGTATTTATGACTCACCTTTTGTACAATTTACGGTCGGAAATTACATTTGCTTGGCAGATCTTGGCACAGAGTTTATATACATCGTCGATGAATGACTGCTCGCCGGAATCTATACTCATTCCCATGTCGGGCCACAATCAGCAAATTCTATTGCGTCTGCAGTGTGTTATAAATCATCCATTTCAGTAAGATGACCATCAGTCCCTAACTCTGATGAAATTTATGTCTTACATCCCATGACTGTTTACTTATGCATGGTTTGATTATTTCATCACCCAAGAGAGGGAGTCAGATCAGATTGCGATGTCACCTCTGACACAGTGTCATTTGTAAAAAAAAAAAGTTGATCAAAGCAATACATATAACATAGACTGACTGTTCCACATAAAGCCTCTGCGGGACACAATTTGCTCCAAACACCAAGACCTTATCGTTGACCTCTTAAACTTGCCTAATACTCAGTCGCCAGCTCCTGTGGCAATCAAGTCCCACTGGTGTATACAAGACATCACAACAAAGTTCAAGGAATGCATTGATAGTAGCTGATATAATCGTTTGCATCTATTGGAGAAGTGCCGAAGATTAGCAGTGTTGTATATTCTCGATAAGTTTTCGTTCTCAGAATTTCGAGAAGGACACATCAAACAACAATAGGGTTTGGAAATTCAGTGAAATAGAGTAGAACATGATATTGTCGATGCTATTTTCCCGCAAAGAATGCGAAGTTAAGATAACGACATTTTTTTAATTGTTGAAATCGCCGTATATTTCTGATTTAGCCCTAAATAATCTTCACAAATGCATTAGTGAAGGGATCACGTGAACCCTTCCAGACTCGAATGACTCTGCTTTCATTGTAGTTAAAATCTCGCTTATCAATGTTAGGAGTGAACATCTGTACAGCAGCGAAGCAGAAGAGGGTTGTTATCCGCACTATGGAAACATAAATTCTTTGGCCACTTCTCCTAATTCGGAAATACTCGCCTCGGTGTGCGACCAAAACGTACTGCGAATATGGGACTTGAAAAGCAACCAGTGTCTGTGCGGAGTGAACTGTGATGGCGCTGTCTTGGAAACGCAATCAAACGTTGACAAGTCCGTTGGCTGTTTCAACACTTTGACTTTTAACTCCAATTCTACAAAGTTGGCTGTTACATGCTGTAAGGGACTTGTTCGTGTATACTGTGTAATGGAATCACAAATGGGACAGCTGGTAGCTACCCTCCACCACAGTTCAACTTTGAGACTTCTTGGTGCTCATTACCATCACAGGCTGGAGAACGTACTGTTCACATGCTGCGAGAAAGGAGTGGTGAAGATGTGGAATGTCAATAGCATTGAGCTTTTAGCAACTACTAGTACACCTTCAGGAGAAGTAGTCAAGGATTTTTCATGCAGTTGCCAAGCACCGTTAGTTTGTGTTCTAATGGACAGAGGGGCGGCCCATCTATGGAGCGTTTCTGTTGAAGACCAAATACCAATGTCCTCTGATCCAGTAACACATGTTTCTTTCAGGTAAACACGCCACAAGTAGCTTTTTCTTTACAGTTCTTTTAGGGGCTACAAACAAGCTGTTTTCATTGTGTTCAAGATCTTTGAAATTAAATCTGGGGAAGAAAGAAAACCTATCAGAAAATCTGTCTTGTTAGGAAGTTTATTGGCGGTATCCATATAGAGACAGATCTTTCGAGAGATACTGTTAGGATTCTAAAAAAATGTAAATTAATTCTCTTCTCCAATGCAATTACAATCAATGAACACTTGCATGTCAACCATTACATGATGAATGAATACATTTTAAGTACAACTACAGAGAGTGCCGACTTCAACTCACAAAGCAATATGAAAGTCACAGCCTTTCCTTTCCTTTCCTTTCCTCCTTTTTGAATGTTATATATAAAGTCCAAATGGTAAGCTAATCGCTGTGGTCCATGAGATGTCAAATGTTCTGAAGATTTACAACAGTGATGTCACCGAAGCTTTACAGTCTTTGAAACTTCAAGTTACTGTTCCTTGTGACTGCACGTTTTCAAGCAATGGAGACAGTCTGATTGTTGCAGGCAGAAGTGGTGCACAGGTGAGAGGAACTTTATGATCGGTTTCAGAATCATTGTTAACTGGTTAAGTAATGTCCCCGTTGTAATATCCGAAATGTGATGTGATTAAATAGCGTGTTTTAATGTAATGTAGTGTAGAATGATGTGATGTGACACAGCGAAGTGCAATGCAAATGTTTTAGGTGTTATAATGTGGTGTCATATGATAGTTAACTATAATTGTACTATTCAATATGTTGTATCCATTCTTAGGACTTATGATACCATGTACTATACGTGTGAATAAGTTGTCCTGATAAGTTTTTTGTATGTTTTATTTTTGAGGTTGTACGATTGCAGTCAAACATAATGAAATATACTGTGGAGCTTTTGTGCTTTTCAGTTACAGTGCGATTACTTGTTTAGTTAAAGTGTCGATGCAAAGTGCCCAGAGCTAAATTTCCATCGCACCGTCCATAGCCTTCAGATCGAACATTTTAGTTTTCGTCACTGTTAGCAGCAAACGGCAATAATCGGCATGTAGAAGTTGAAAATGTGTGTCCGCAGTTAGCTTTTCCAGTCTTCCAAAGCGTGTGGAAGTATAGAGGCAGAACACTAGCACAATGATGGAAGTCATACCTCGATGATCGAAGTCATACCTCGATGATCGAAGTCATACCTCGATGATCGAAGTCATACCTATTCTGGAAAGGAATCTTTGTCACGTTTGCAAACTTGGCTCAATGCGTACACTCAGACAGCTCAGGTGCACATAAACATGATAAAAGGTTCACTTTGCCGAGAGTTATCAGAGGTGTACTGGCCAATTCTATTCCGTGTGTCCGCAGGTTCATGAACTTATTATTCAGTCATTCTTCAAAAGCGAAGATTATAGTGTGACAACTAAAAACTCTCATGGAACTAAATCTGATTTATGTATAGATCGACAGCGACATTGCTACCTACAGAGATAAACCCTAAAAAGGCTTGATCACTTTGTTTATGTTATCATGTAGGGATCCATTTAGTGATGTTATGTGACATCACAGTGTACAAAATTCCTCCGAAATGCAAATTTCATTGATCACCATTTGGCCGCGAAGGAGTAAAACTTAGCAAAAAAGGTATTTTTGAAAACTCAGGTCATTAAAGATAACCTGTTCATGGTTAAGGGCGAATCCGTCTCGGGGACAAATGTTCGGACTCTCAAACTTTCACAATTCCTTTTTGGTCTACAGCTTAGGGGTCTCATTTTGAAATTCTTGGAGATTGGAAAGTTTTCACCGCCTTAGTTTTGTGAACACCGAAAATTATGAGTGAACTCTGCGACATCAACCATTTTATGTTTCAAATACCTGTAAATGTGTGGTAATTTGTTTTTCTAGTATTAATATTTGCACAGTAACACCCGCTTTTTTGCTCTTGAGTTTGTAAGTTTGAAAGTTTCATCGAGGAAAGTTGGGGAAAAAGTTTAATTCCTTCAGTTTCGAAGCGCATACTACCCTAAGGTAATTAATTATTTATTTGTTGTTTCATGTTACAACTAAATCCAACATCAAATGCAGGTGTGTGACGTATCATCGGGTCAAGTATCACCGGAAATTACGGACTGTTTCCAAGGACCACTAGTCTCTGCTGTTTTTGGAAGTAACAACAACACAGTTTGTTTCCTTGGTAAAGACACAAATGCCACCCACACCGACAATGGCTTTGTAAGGATCTTTCATCTTGAAACACGGAAAATGGTGTACGAATTTAGCAAAATGATAGGCGACGACGGAAGCAAGCTCAAAGTAACGGAAGATGGATCTACGTTAGCATGTTTTGGCCTCGATGAATTTGGCAAAGAAAGCAGGCTATTATTCCTCGACGCCGACGAAGGAGAATTCATCCACGAACTGAATGTACCACAGTCTGCAAATATGTTTGCAGTTAATGGTGGTTTTACCTTTGCAGCAATTTGTGACCCCGAAGGCAAGGCAGGACCTGTAGTTCAGGTGAATTAACTGTACATTCTGCTATTGTCACAAGCACTTTTCCTCGCCAAAACTGTGTAATTTCAATTAACACAATATTTTTTAAAGATTTGGCGACCTTGGAGATTTCATTCATATTTATAATAACCAATTAGTGTAGTATCGACAACAATGGTACCATTTAGAATGCAGAAACAATGAAGGTGTTTCAATGAAAAGAATAAATCTTCTACAAGTTACAGATCATGTAATCTGTCTAAAGTTTGAAAACATATCTTTGCATACTTGTGCGTTTGCTTTGTGATAAATTATTCGCGCGCACATTGTGCATTCTCTTCATGCCTGTAATAACGTCGACAATAGGTCACAGTGTGAACAGTTACAAGGTGTCAGGTGCTGTTTTCCCTGATATTTCTAATTTCCGTTAAATTTCTTCCTTTACGGATCCATGGCAGTTGTGGGATGTCGTTCAACAGTTGATTGTGGCAGAATATCTCCCGTACTACAATGGACTGATAACAAGCGTTGCCATGACAACAGATGCTCGATACCTGCTATGTGCTGGTAAAGACG
This sequence comes from Ptychodera flava, assembly GCF_041260155.1. Lineage (NCBI taxonomy): Eukaryota > Metazoa > Hemichordata > Enteropneusta > Ptychoderidae > Ptychodera > Ptychodera flava. Next base: position 2,717,620 of record NC_091933.1, on the reverse strand, counting down.
CTGTTCATGTCTGTCAGATATTTCTACATGATGACCTGAATGGAAGAAAACAAATGTTGAAGAAGTCAGCCGTGAGAAGACAATGGACTGCGGATCCAGGATCCCAGGTTTCTGGCAAACAACCATGTCTTAGAAAGAGATACAAAGAGTCGGGTAATAATGATTTTATCGATGTAATGCGTTTAAACTTAATGCTTTCCTTCTTTCCAGGAGAAAGTAGATAAATAAATAAAATAGGTGTCGACATATTCTATCCAGAGAACTGTTGCGACACTACACTTCGTAATGATCAAGAGCAAAACGTTTGAGAATTTACTATTCAATATGTTCTTCAAATTTGTGTAAGACAGTCTGCCAACGAGATGCTGATGTTCAAATTAGTTGATATGATAGTTTAATTCAAGCACAAAGATATTATAACGATGAATAACGTTTTCCGGAATCAACACCAGTGCAATGTCGAGTCCTACAGAGTAGAAGCAATTACCCATGTAATACCCGAGGGAAATTCATACACCGATACGACAATACACACGTTAATATGTAATAGCATACAGGCATTCAGATTCAGGCACGAATATCTGCATCAGTACAACACAGAGAGCAATGTATGCAGTTTATTCAATTTGCAATAATCCCCGAGGTATTATGAAATCTAGAGACAAATTCTGTTTGAATAAAGACTACAGCATCGAATTTATGATTGCAAAAGGCGGCATGTAAAGCTATAGTAGATTGATGTCTATTACAACCCTGGAAATCATGAGCAAATTCGATCTCTGACTGTTACTGTAGCACCACACGGTGTCGTTAAGGTTTAATTTATACGTAAACAAACTCTTTCAACGTGTCAAATTTGTGAATGCCGCCTTCAATTAATATTGTAATATTTTTATTCCATAAAGCAAAGTCAAATCAAATGTCAGCATTATACCATAATTTTATCTTCACAATATTGTATGCTTCTCTATCATAAACAGCGATTTTTTTCTCTCCCCTTGTTCTAACAGGTTCAAATGCACAGCAAAATTTCCTCGGTGAAATCGCAGATGTTGGTTTATTTTTTACTCCAACAAGGACCAATACAACAGTTACAGGTACAAGACCAGCTTCTGTCGGTCCAAGACTGCGGTTCGTTGTCGGTGATGATGACGGCAATTCTCATGCTCTAGAATTAGTCACATGAATTGAACGGGGACTTAAAACGATATCAAGTGTTATGGTGGTGCTCGTCGGTGAATCAAAGACGCCCTGATTATTGCTAACTGTTACATGTAAACATGGAAATACACACTCTCTGTGTCATGCGCACTACGAGAGAGCAAACCAATAGGTTTCTTGTCGTTCATGTATTGACTGGTCTGGTGTTCAATCATTCTATATGTAGTATAAATCAATGTAAAATATTTGAATTGCATTGTGTCAGGACAAACTAATTTGGATAATCGTAGCGATAGATTCACATTTGGGTGTATCAATACGTTGGAAATGCAATTGTTTTTCAGCTTTTCTCAAATTCTAGAACGTAGAATGTATTGTATAAATTTCAATTTCACTCGAATTAATTGAAAATAGAATAACAGACGTGTCGCTTTCAAGTCCTGCCTCATTGCTTACATGTTAAATGGTTGATAATTATGGCGCGATGAAATAATAAGCACGTGTTTTTTGTGCACAAGTATAACTTAGGAGAGCCTGAATTTAATACGGAAATGTATGTAGCTTAATTTATAAAGTCCTAGCAACTTTTTCATGATGAAAGGAATAAAATTTTAATGAGTTTCTGTTGTACAACCTCTATAAGATAACTCAGTCACCAATAAAAGAGTTTACAATACATTTTGGGTCTCAGCATATCGTTCCCAAACTATTCATCGTTTAGCTAATTCTATCATGTATCATTACCCTTTCAATATTCACTGTATCCTGGAAACACGTGTAGGCTTTGTTATTGGAAACAAAATGTTTCTGATGGGAATATTCCATTTCTAGCCATTGACTTTTAACGATCTTTGGATGTTTTATATGTTTAGGTTTTACGAACCTTTACTAATTCAGTTTAAACTCAAAATAACGAATTATACTTAATCCTGTCACTGGGGGCGCTCTTTTGATCTACATGACGACTGTCATATACACTTTCACATAAACCCTTGAAATATGACTTACCTGGAAATCAGTTTCTATTTGAAAATTTGTCACATGTATAATTAAAGTGACGTTCTACAAATATTTCTTATCCTGTAGTTATGTTTGCAAGTACACCAAAACTTGCATGGCTGGCTAGCGCCGCTCAAGACACGTATTTTACACACATAAGCGACGAACATGAGTAATTACCGTAATGACGGACACTACAATGCCATAGACCCTAATAACCTTTTTAGGGTCAACGAAAACGCAAAGGAGATAAGGAGATGGATTTTTATATTATGTTTTATTAGTCAGTCATTCGTACCTCGTCAAAAATAGATGTTACAGAGTTAAGGTGCATCTCAAAAATAAACAGTCAATGTGTCATCATGGCGTTCCCGAAGATACATACGTTTCAGTTTTTGTAAACGCTTAAAACACGAAGGCTTGAAACTACAACCAACTTTTGAGTTTTCGAATGTCATAATATTCGAGATATTTAGGACGGTTAATGACATACCCTTCTTTCGTATACCCGGTGTATTAACATCCATTTGATTGGTTGAAGGATTTCATACTAAGTCTGTTTCTTGAACAGTGCAAATGACACAATATTTTGGTTGCCATGGTTTCAAGCTGTAGTGGAATTCCAGTACCTGTACTGTAAACATACACGTCACATCCACCGACTTTTCAATGAATGCGACTTAGTTATATTCTGTGTTAGGCGCCAGCTAGGTCTACAGTTTTAAACTTTTAAGTATTTCTAACACCAAATTAAATTATAACAGTGCAAAGTATTCATATCAATATTTACAATATTTGTGCGTACCTTGAAATTTCGTTCGACAGAACTAGTCTTCCTCCATACACCTTGACTTGCTCCAAGTCTGTGCACATATAAATATAAAAACAGTATAAATTGAAGGAATGAACTTCAGCAAACTGTCGCGTTAGTGATAGGCTATTGCGTTATGTAGATCGTTGGGTGAACGCGCTGGCCAGCCAGCTGCAGTAACTGCTGCCGAGAAAAGCCAAGCAAATTGGGTAGTCTTCCATATATCCTCTAAATGCAAATAAGTTACCTTTCACAATTAATGAACAGATAAATAAATAAATAAATAAACGCCTACGCGAGAAAAATGAAGCTGCGTACAGCAAGCCAAATTAAGTCGTATCCTTACAAATACTGGCCAGAAAATACAGAGAAAACACCAAAGCGGAATCAGTAACAATTCAGATGGAAGGAATAACAGATACAAATATCAAGCTGATAAATTATCATCAGTTGCTTTGACTGATTAGATGCTGTTTGACTCAAAATTAAATGGGCAAGTAACTGTAATGTTAGTGACTTCTTCACTAGTTTTTTTTGAAGTCAACTACAGTTTCATGTTGTGAGATGCACAGCGTTCAGTTTGACAATTCTGCCTGTACATGTATTAGATTTCATTACTGCTGATGAGTGATTTCTAGTCCGGACCAGAATTCAAATGTAAACAATAGCAGTGCATTTTTGCTCTAACTTATAAACGCTGTGTTAACAAGCCAAATAATTTGTGATTTAACAATGGTTTTGGGAGTATAACTAGAACTTGTAATTGACACTCAAAACTAAAATATGAAACAAGTCATCAATGTTATAGCTATTGACCCCTTAATGTGAACCGGGACTTAATATGTTTGAGGGCGTGGCAGGTAAATTTCACTTCGTAGCTGCAGCAAGTGTGAGCTGATTCTGTGTGCAGTGAGAGTAAACCTTTTAGGAATATTAAGATTTCGTGCTAGAACCTGACGAGCAGAATAATCAAGTAAGCAGAAAGTTGTCGTGTCGAGGAAATATCCATTATTTTTTAGATCAAAGATGAATGTGCCGATTAACTATTTTGGAGATTTTAGTATATCAAGAATTTGCAGTGAAATGGGGCAAGTAGCTTACAAACACCTAAACTGCAGGCAATGATGGCCCTGGTCAGGAATCGTAACGACGATATTAAATCAAGGTCTTGTAGACATCTTGTTTATTCAACAAGATAGGGACGAGTAATAATAGAAGCTTCAGAGCTTGCTTAGCATAGAAATGACGAGGTAGCCAAATTTCCAATTATAAGTGATAGCATATAAAAAGGCACTTTATCTGGCTTTACAAGTTGGGAAATTATGGTTATGATATGTCGAGAACTTGGAGCGAAAAACGCTTCTACATTACTTACGAATAGCGTGTAAGTATGTTTGAGAAAGAAAAGTTACCCCAATTCAATTAATATATGATCCAAAACACTTCTAGTTCTCTCCTTGGTTGTTGAGCATTTCAAACAGCGATTCAGGATTACGGCGACCTTGACACAAGGACAGAAAATAAATATAAGTCAAACATTAAACAAACGGTTGAAGTTTGGCAATATTGTATGTGACCGTCATTCTTTGCCCCATTGGAGAACGTATTGTTGATTACGCAAAAACGAGACGCGAGAAAGCTGAGGTAATTTCGTCAACAAGTTTTGATTTTGAAATGCTATGAACTACAAGGATTTAAGATTTATCTGAAAACATATTCACTTGGAGCATGTTGTCTCATGGACTCTTTTTTAATCTGCTTGTCGCGATGGAACCAAGGCAATATCTGTTGCTGCCCGATTCAATGCATGCTTCGACAGCTGTTCTGAAACGATCGAAGATAGAAATGAAAACACCAAAAGCAAACCCTCTACAGACATATCATGAGCGTTTTGTTCAAATTGAAAATTAAACATGTATGAGTCCTTCATATTTCCAATAACCGCGCCCCCTAGAGGATACGAGACGAAACCATTACGTGTTGTCTATCAATGGAAGCAACATAAATTACGTTCCCGTGTGAACCAAATAAAATACAAGCTTGTCATCATTTGTGATGGAAGATGATTAATGAGACGCACTGCGCCATAACGTGATAAATCATGTATGTGTAACCTTCGTCCGTCAAAGGAAGAAATTCAAACTAACATTGAGCTAAGTCCGCTTTCAAGTAGGGTAGTATCGTGGATCATAAATCTAGACGTACCCATGTACAACTTAACTTTTGAACAATAATGAACTCCGACACACAATCACTTTAGTAGACGCTTTTGAGTATTATGGCAAAGATAAACAACATGCTTGCAATCATTTGTTATTCACATTATACATGTTAGTTGAAACTACTTTTGAAATATAGAATTGCATGAGAGAGATTAACTAGAATGCAAATCACTATTAGCCACGATTGAGAATCTGTTTCACCTTGGAGACAGACACTGCAACTTTTAATTGAAGTTCCCAGTGATTTTTTCTGAAATCAAACAAAAGCAAGATGTTTATTCATGTCTTAACATACCTGTGTGAAATAACTTAAGTACTTGGTCAAAACTGCATAAAAAACCCTATAATACTTGCTGTATAAACATGGATTATTGCCTGTATTTTAGCTGAAGAGTGCATATACAGATGAATACAGTCAAGAATCCATTTTTTGTATTCAGCAAGCCTGTATTCGTGCGGATTTATGTGAATTCACGTGTATTATACTATAATACAGGCAACTCATTAATGTGAATTTATCTGAATTATTGGGTTTTCATGCAGTACTTGGTCAAAATATTTGAAATCCGCATTTCTCATTGCGTCGAGCTATAGAAAACAGCAAAAATTGATAAAGCTAAGATATTTGTTTTGAAAATCCAAACAAACGTGTTGTGATTGGAGTATTCAAAATAGAATAGGTTTGCTAAATTAAAGTCTTGTATAATTAGCCTAATATACTGTCTGAGAGATTGACTAATCAGTGTCGTAGGAAGGTAGGTCAGTGAACAAATTGACTTAGTGGAGGTTATTAGACGAAAAATCGTCATATCAATGAAATCTATGGTGGACTTTCACGATCAAATATATATGTATTAGATTTTTAAAAAGTCAACAACATCAGGATAATATTTAATGAACTGATTGTTCGGTATGTACACAGCATCGTGCACTTTTGCTTGTATGGACCTCATTCTAGATTAATAGGGCATAAATATTACAAGGGCGCCGTCTTCTGTTCAAAAGACGAGTGTCTGCGTGAACTCCAAATAATGACATGGCAGTATTTGACATCTGTGAAGAAAATCACGTTAGCAGTTGTAAATTGAAGAACCTGACCTTTCCGAGGGGTCCAAAACCTGTGGACGTGACTCAAAGAGTATAACGCAGCAGCCAGTGGCATCGTACTCCGTGCACTATATTGAAAACGGGTTTCTAGAGGTCAGAGGAAAATTGTTCTCGGCCTAGGAATAGTTAATCTCTGACGAAAAGGTTAATACCAAATGCGGAATACTTGAGAACATGGCGAAGGGTGAAATGGAAGACGGCGATGTAACCTACCATCAAAAGGCGAAGTCACATCCAAGGGGAATTTTCTTCAAATATTTGACTCTAGTTATTGCTGTGACAGCTATTCTTGTCGTTTTTGTCATCATAATATTATTGGTGTACTTCCTACATCCCGGTTGGTCTGCAACGTGTTTGGAGAAGCTCCCACCTCTCCAAGTTCAACAAAAGCCAAGACCATTCAGAGGAAGGTTGCCAGATCACCTCAAGCCGATCAATTACAGAATCATGATAACACCCTACTTAGATGAAGAGGATGGTGACAAGCGCTTCTTTTTCGACGGTAATGTTAGAATATTAGTGAATTGTACTATAACAACCGACACGATAGTTTTGCACGCGTTTAAAATTGACATTGACGTAGACTCTGTGAGTGTAGACGAAATGAATGAAAGTGACAACATCGGTGTCAAGGACATAACAACGGACCAAGATTACCAGTTCTTTATCATTAAGACTGAGAAAAGTTTACAAAGGGGGCATCAATACAACATTTCTATGGACTATGTTGGAATACTGAATCACTCTGACACGGTCGGCCTGTACGTTGGCACTTATCAGTCGGGTGAGGAGATCAGGTAAGTGAGTTGAGTAGTAACATCGCTAATGAATATCGACTCGCGACAGAACGAGAGTAATTAGAGAGAAAATATACTGAATACTCCTTATAATGACGTTAATATGTTGAGGAACGCGTGAAGCTATGTGTTTTCACACGCCCTATGATCCAATGACACGCTCACGCCCAACCGACCAAAACGCCTCCGAATGACATAAATTGTACGATCGTAAGGGATGCACGCATTCAAGACTCGAGGGGCAATAATACCATGCTCATGTACACTACTGCAATAAGTGAATTTCCTACCAACTTCAAGTATAGAATATATAATGACCAGCGGGGCAATGGCTGGTCAAATAACAGTCAATATTTTATTACATTAAACGAGAGAATCCATGTTAAGAATCGTAAAAAGACCGAAGAAAATCATTTGGCTGCTACGATGAAAATCATGCGCAGTTTTCAATAATACAGCACACTATAAGCCTGAGCGATATCTGAACAGGCTTTTATACGTGTTTAGATTACAAATTGAAAATTAACTATCAAAGGAAGATTTAAATACTGCTTTGATAGTTTCGTGGTCACTGCCTTCTCCGACTTGTCTTCTTGCAGATATATAATCTCTACTCAGCTTGAACTTACACATGCCCGGCGAGTCTTCCCTTCGTTCGACGAACCCTCATTCAAAGCCACATTCGATGTTATTTTGAAACATCGCAGGAAAAGATGGGCTTTGTCAAACATGCCAAGTATAGTAAACATCACCAATGGAGACTGGAATACTGTCTATTTTGGAACAAGTCCAGTCATGTCGACGTATCTTGTTGCCATCGTTCTGTCTGATTTTGTATGTAAAGAAACGAACAGTAGATCTGGTGTGCGGGTTAGTGTTTTAATTACATTTGAAATTTTACTAAGCAACAACACTTGGAGTCATTGAATTTATTCTCTTATTACATGTAGCCTGTAAATTACGAAACATCGGTGCCCTAAACGAAGAAAGAAATTTAGTAATGAGCATTGGATATTCAGATAATACTGACTGTTACCGTTCTTACATCTAATTTTGAAGTGATTTCAGTCTACCGAATTTACATTGAAATTCAATAGCGGTTTGACAGGTGCATTTTTTTCTCACTTCATATATCATTTATGATATCATTGAAAAAGTGTCTATTTCATTTTAACACTGGCACTTACGATGTTTTCAGCTGGTGCATTCGTGCGTGATGTAAAATTAGTTTACCTGTCATTTTCATCGGTCAACATCTTACCTTTTAACAGCGTTCTTTTAAAACATTAAAGAAGGCCTACCAGCTGAGTACCACTTCTTCAATGACAAACCAATTGTGACAAGCCCTGCTTTGCAAAATATGATTCTTGTGTATTTTCAGTTGAGGGTGTGGGCGAAGGAGGCAGTGATTAATGAAACTGAGTTTGCACTAGAGGTTGGTGTACACACACTAGACTACTTTGAAGACCTATTAGCAATAAAATTTCAACTTCCCAAACTGGGTAAGTATACAAGTAAAAATGGTGATAATTACAGTGTAACAAGTCGTCCTCGGTTACTTTCAACTCTCCACGATCTGTTCTCTAGGTCTGACCTAGCTGTAAATCTGTATGTTTTGTATCCACGCACACCGGTAAGGAAACTAAAACAGCCCTTGGATAGTTACTATCATCATTTCCGTCTGCAAAATTCATTTGGTTCAGGTTAGTGAGATGCATTAATGAGAGGTCAAAAAGCTTAATGTAAACTGTGGTTCCTTGGCGATATTTTCCTATCAGTGACACGGAGGAATTCGTCTACAGTTTTGATAGCTATCGTCTTACGAAAAAAGTAATATTGTCTCAAACTGAGGCAAAGAATGTCGTAAATAAAGCGTTGACATGGAATGTAGATACACTGTTGTTAGGACTAATGGTATGCTCTTTGGCTAGTAGAGCACGCTTCCAACTGTGAAGCTGTTGACATTCCGTGACGTATCGATGCTGACCCCTGTATTCCATAATTACACGGTATCTTTTGATGGAAGAGTAAACGTACACAATTTTCTACTCCGATCCACTGTCAACGATAAAATCAGCAAAGAAACATTTTTCCTTTGATTTATTGAGAAGGTTAGCGCGCGATACCCATCGCAAATCATAGGTTTCCTGAGTTTTATTATGATTTACATAGTTGTAAACTAAGTCGCGCGAGCTCCCTTGTGTTTGTTGTGCTTAGAAAATAATTACTTTGATATATCTGCTATACGCAAATCTTACTTATGTAGCACATCTTTATTCGTCTACAAAAGATAAAGTACAGTCCGACAGTTTCACAGAGTACACCGTCAAAAGGATGAAAATTGTACAAGGATTCTCTACGTTACAATTCCCGTTGTTGTCTGCGCATGAGATTGGTGATGAAACCTAATATACGATGGTTAACGTAGTGCTAGTAGGCTTATATCTACATTAATTCTTCATAAATCGCAGATAATTAAAGATTACTTTTGAAATTCCATGGAAAGACCATACCAGATAGAGTTATGTTTGAAAGAATCCGCTAAAAGTGATTTGTATTATCATCTGTTTATGTAAAACAGACATGGTAGCTGTACCAGTGTTCACCTTTGGTGCCATGGAAAACTGGGGTCTGGTCATATATGCACAACGTGCCATGCTTGTCAACCAAGACACTCATCCAATATCAAGAGATTTGCCTAATGCACGAATAGTTTGTCACGAGTTAGCTCATATGGTAGGACAGTGCTTTCCTTGGTCTCAAACTTCTGCTCTTTAATATCGATAGGTGATCTGTCAGTTACATCAAAATTTCAAAACAGATTATTAAAGGGTCTTGATTTCTTCATGTAAGCGTTTTTGACGTTGAACTCTATAGTGTGCAATGAGTTTTACACATCTCAACTTGCAGCTTTCGATAGTTTTAACGTTCAGCGCTGTCCGCAATTTACTTTTGTATATGCTTGCAACTTGCTTCAACTGTTTCCTCAAGTAGAGAATTTTGTCATCGTTGTCTAAAGGGTAAAAATGCAGGTTTTGTCAAATTCTTGCTTTAACAAAATTACCTATTACATCAGAGACAAAGAAGAGAAATCTGACGATATTTGTCACAATTTTCAAGTCGTGTAAGAAGCAGTCTGCAACTAGACAATGATAGAGCTCATATCACAAAATGATCGCGTTTTCCACTTGGAGTAGACTATGAAAGTCAAAACTTATCACTCTATCATTTGTTCTTTTAAAACGTTAGTGGTTTGGCAACATAGTAACCATGCAATGGTGGTCAGAGTCCTGGCTGAACGAAGGATTTGCAACCTATTTTGAGTATCCCGGTCTTGATAACTACTTTCCGGAATGGGATGTGGTAAGTAAATTAGGAATGTGCATAATTAAATTAATTGTGTATACGTCTTGTGGACATGGACACAATTTGAATGAGAGACGATATTGGCTGCGTGATGTAGTCATAGTGGTGGTGGTGTGGTGGTGATACAGGTGGTGCTAAGGATGATGAAGCGAGAGATTATCAAGATCATGGTGACCGTCAACAAATTTGCACCAAAATACCAACACTTTTGTCAAGACAAGATGAACATTTTCTGAGCGTTGGCAACCTATACACGGTTTCAACATTTCGAAAATACTTTCTTGTCAGAAAATCATGGAAAGTAATTTTTCTGATTCAATTTGTTGAAATCTATGTCGGACGGAAAGGGAAAGAGTTTGACGCCGTAAATGCCACAGGATGGAAATAATGCCTTTTCTTATAAATTTTCATTCCATTGTCGGGCCAGTTTATTGATCCCATTAAACGGTTTCAGAAATCAGATCTACAAAGGTACTTTTTTCAGCACTCTGAACAGTTGCACATAACGCTATATCACATTTCGATTCAACGTGACAGTCCGTACAATAAAATCACATCATTTATAGTACAGTCAACATCGAAAACAGAACACTAATTTATCCAGATCTGAAACCAAACGAGTCGGTTTGGTTGACTGTGTCGATTTTGATGTATTCTTCGTCACTCTAGAACAGACAGTTTCGAATCGGTATGATGATTCATAGAGCTTTTGACGTGGACGGAGAGAGAGACTCTCATCCAACTATTCAACCAGGTGTTGGCTGGAGTCACGATTTGATAGAACAATTTGACAGCAGAGTTTACGAAAGAGTAAGTTTAATTTGTACTTAGGAAGATCTTTCAATCTGACTAGTTTTCTCGAATTTGACTCCCAGTAGCGGGAGAATCGGACAATTTACTGACGATTTCTCTACAGCAGAATGAAAACAAAATGAAAATGTAATGTGCGAACGACATCTTGTACGATCACGATTCCATCACCTGGCGTTGATAGAGGAGGGAAAAAACTGTAAAATATATTTACTGATAGCGAAATAATTGCAATGTCTTGTCGATTTTACCACACTTTTTACTGATTCCGATTACTGATGGACAACAATCCATTAAAATCGGTCATACTGTGCAATATGAAGCCATGGACATTACCAAGGCAACGTCGATGTGACTGGCTTGCTTGACAAAAGTAAGGAAGCGATCTATTTTTAGAACTGTCAAAAAACGAAGGAGGGTTCCTATTATCAGGATATAAAGAATATATTCATGCGATGAGAAAACGCATTATTGTCTGAGTTTGTGTTTTAATTGCTTTTACTTTTCAGGGAGGAAGCATACTCTTGATGATCCGTAGTTTCCTTGGCGACCATGTCATGTACCACGCTTTGCGAAATTATCTCAGAAAACATAGCTATGATGTAGCAACTACAGATGACTTGTGGTATGAAATGACACGGGTGCGTCTCAAAACTTTTATTTACGTCCTCCCTGTCATTTAGTCTTAAGAACTACGAAATGTCGGGGTTTTTTTCATAGTTATAACCCTCGCTCTATTCCTATACACAGAGGATGTATTTTGGGTGTTCAAGTTTCCGAAATTTCTGAAGAGCTTATTATCTGTGGAAGCGTCTAAGCCGTATTCCAGAGTAGTTTAAACAAAACTCCATTACATTGTCATATTTTTACTTTCGGCGAGGGTTTTCTCCAATTACAAGTTAAACTTCTGCAGGACAAGTGATGGATGTGCTTAGCTTGATGATCTTTGAAAAGAAAATTCAATTTAGGGACCGTTCAGTTTTTACGGCCGGGGGGGCGGCAAAATCCAGGGGGGGTCATCATAATTTTGGAATCCACGAAGGGGGGTCATCACTTTTTCACTTGTAGGAAAAGGGGGGTCACCACATTTTCAAAAACATAATACCTACAATAAAGTTCACTTTATGCCATGGCCATAATCGACCCTCTTTACCGGCGGGCCGCCTTCGGCGGCCCACTACAATAAATATACCTTATGTATTACCCATGACCCTCTTAACGGGCAGACGCCTTTGGCGGCCCACTCCAATTAGGTTTACTTCATGCAATGGCCATGATCGACCCTCTTTACCGGCGGGCCGCCTGCGGCGGCCCACTACAATAAATTGACTTTATTGTAATACCCCATGACCATCTTAACGGCCGGACGCCTTCAGCGGCCCTGTTCAGTAAAGTTTACTTCGTGCAATGGCCGTGATGGACCCTCTTTTTACCAGAGGGCCACCTTTGGTGGCCCACTAGAATAAAGTTGACTTTACGTAATGGCCCATGACCCTCTTAACCGGAGGGCTGCCTTTGGCGAACCACTCCAATAAAGTTTACTTTATACAATGTCCATGGACATAAGTTGTCTATGGAAATGAAGTTCACAATTGCTTTACAGTCGTCCTAATTAACAGATGTTTGCATGGATGTAGCTGAGAAGTTTGTGCACTTGCATCTCTGCTATACGAATAAAGTGCGCCGCGTACCGGAGTTCAAATCCAAACCGTGCGGGTAAATTTGACATATGGGTTTTGGTTATTTTTCAGCGGGGGGGGGGGGGGGGGGGTCATCAAATTTTTTCGTCTGACAAAGGGGGGTCATCATTTTTTTCGCGAAAAATGCAGGGGGGGTTTCTATATTTTTTTGAACACCGGCGACAAGATTTTGCCGCCCCCCCCCCGCAGGCCGTAAAAACTGAACGGTCCCTTAGTCGTCTCCTTTAAGGTTATAAAACAGATAAAATAAGAGTAATACAGTGAGATGACGTCAAATGTTACTTTTATCAGTGTATGAGTACATATTATACATACCCGATATAGTGCCTTCAATGAATTTATATAGCGTTGCCTTCCCCTGCGTGTAGTCCCTTACATTTTAAGTAGCATCATTATCCGTTCAATGAATTAACTCAGAGGAAATACAGCTCTGAGTCGAAATTGTAAAGAAATGTAATAGACTAAACCGACTGCGCAACACTGACCAACTGCAATGATGGGAACTTTGAAATTGAAAACATTGGCAATTATTATCAATAAAGGTTTCCAGTCCAGCCTTTTTTTCAATTAGCGGACACCATATAAAATATCTAGGTGTGTAAAATCGTCTTAAAAATGGTGGCAATCATAAAAGTGTACTTTCTGTGATTTGAATGACAAATGTCACGTTTACACAAAAAAATAAAAGGAAGAAGTTTCAAAAGAATAATATTGACTCGCATACATCCATCATGTAAATTCATTGAATGTCTCTCAATATCCAACAGAGTGCCCAAAAATTTGGAATTTCTGTAGATGTCAAGAAAATGATGGACCCTTGGTTGCTGCAGTTCGGTTATCCCGTTGTCAATATTAGACGTACCGGCGTATCCATTGCAATAGTAGAACAACGCCATTATTTGTCAGAAATGAATGACAAAATTTCAAACTTCGATACGGGGTAAGTTTCGTTGAAATTGTTCATTCACTTTCATCTTACGAAAGCCAGCAGACATATTCCAAGGAGTAAGCTGTCTCAACCAGATCAGCTATTAAGAGATGACAATGATTTTGATGAATAGCATGCAGATAAAGGGTTCTATCACAAGTTGCTAGGTTACTAAGAGTATTTGAAATACAGGAAATAAGATTTGAAATTCCTCGTTAATAGTGGCATTTGTGTTATTTTCGAACGTGGCTTAACCTTCAAAGCGAATGGAAAGTATATGACAGTTCCATAAAGTTACGCAAAGGAAGACACTCCAAAGTGGGACACTCGATCACGACACAGCTTCTGCTCCAAGACTATTAAACATATCAGAAACATTATATATCATTTGGGATAAATATGAGGAGAATTTTATGGAAAGCCATAATTGACTTTAATGATATCATTTGTCTCGATATTACCATTTCCTCTTGAATGTTTAACATGTTGCACTGTTCATTACCATGTCCTGGGCATTCGACGTGTTGTCCTGGGCATTTACAATGTTGTCCTGGACATTTCACATGTTGTCTTAGGCATTTACAATGTTATCATAAGTGTCTATACAACATTTGTCCTAAGGCTTAGCATTTTCAGTTTTGTCAAAGACATTCAGCACGTAATCCAAGGCAATTACAGAGGTGTCATAGGCATTTACAATGTCTTCTTAGGCATTTGCTGTGAATTCCCGGGAATTACCAACGATGTCCTAGCATTTGCAATGTTTCCCTAAGCGTTTATGATATCGTCATATGCATTTACTACGTTGTCCGAGGCGGTTACAATGTTGTCATAAGCATATACAATGTTGTCCCGTGCATTTGACATGTTGTCCAAGGTATTCACAATGTTTTCCTTGGTATAATCGCGCATGCGCATACACTTAACCGTAGATCCATTTTGTGCCGCGATCTACTGAGTTCGCAAGGTAAACTAAACTGTAATATACACATGCTCACGTAAGACACGATCTCTAAAAATGAACGGGTCATGTTGCAGTAGATAATATGACAATAATTTACTGGCTGGCTATGAGATATGGTCCGAGTAATGGAGCTGCGGAACTCTGCTGCAAACATTAAACATAAATCATTTTCAGAAGAACAAGGGCATGTAAAAATGCAAAGCAACCAAATGTATAGATTGGCAACACCAGAAATCATGTACAAGATCTGAGGCAGTGACTTCCATTCCTATTACTCCTAAAGGTCAAGCTTGGAAGGAATGAGAAATTAGAGGAAAAAAATCGTTAGACCAAGAGAGGTATAAGCTAGAAAGAGCACATGCACACTAGATATCATTGAACTCACAAATCACTGCAATAAAGGGACTCCGCACATCGGTCAGCACTTCTGTTGTCTTTTGAAGATGGCAATGAAATTGGCACCAGAGTTAACACTGTAACTGTAAGTGTATGCGCATGCTCAGTTATGCCAGGACAATATTGTCACTGCCGGTGACAACATGTTGAATGCCTATGTTGAAAGATCACTATAGGAAAAAATTGGACGCTTTCTCGCAACTGGTGAGAATTTCTTGTCATTCTCACTGCTACCGGTGAGAATTCAAAAATTCTCACCTTTGAGCAGTGAGAAATGTACTACTTGGTGAGATAATTGATTTTCACCGGTGAGAATGGAAATTCTCACCAAGCACTGTAAGAATGGTAATTTTATGGTGAGAATCAACCAGACTCATCATTCATTGGTGAGAATCAACCAGACTCACTGGTGAGAATTAACCAGATTGATTCACACCAATGAACAACAAGTCTGGGTGATACTCACCAATGAATGGTGAGTCTTGTTGATTCTCATCGTAAAAATTACCATTCTCACAGACAGTGCATGGTGAGAATTTCCATTCTCACCGGTGAGAATTTATTATCTCACTAAGGAGTGCATTTCTCACTGCGCATCGGTGAGAATATTTGAATTCTCACCGGTAGCAGTGAGAATGACAAGAGATTCTCACCAATTGCGAGAAAGCGTCACTTTCTCGCTCCAGTCTCTAAATTTTTCCCATAGTGGATGTTGACTGCCAAGGATAACATTGTAAATACCTAATACAACATGAAAAATACGCAAGACAAAATGTAAAATACGCAAGATTATGTCAGTTCACCTAAGACAGTCACGGCTTTTCATAGATATTGATAGGCATATCGTCGAGTCCAGCTCAATTATTATACTGAAACTGTCGTCAAAACTATAACACTTGGATTCCACTTTAGATTGTTATTTCTGTTGCCAGTAAACACGAATTACATCCGATAATTCTAATCTCGACACGGCAGAATGCTGAATGGGAGAAAATCTATCCCTAATATGAAACCATATTGTGGTTTATTTTCAGACTGATCAAATTTGAATCACGGATTGGTAGCAAAGTTCAATGAACACAGACCTAATTCTGTTGATCTACGATAGCAGCTACCAGAATTGTAACATCACTATTTGGAATGTTAGTGACATGGTTCATGTGATGTCTCTCATTGTTGACAAGCGCATACTTTTCATATAGCCTAATAAATCCATAAACGACATTCTATCACGCAATATTTATGATCAAAACACATATGATAAGACTACGTTCTAGCACCCGATGTTCACGAGAGGGCGTCGTTCAGTAAGAACGATGTACTATGGGAAGGAAACACGAGAAACGACGTACGCCAACATTTTTAAATAACTAAGTGCTGGTAGAAGTAAAATGGATTGGACTAGACTGAGTTGCTGACACTGAAAAAATTTCATAAACATTTGGATTACATTGACTTTGATTGATTGGAGTGAAAACACAGATCACATTAACGACGAAGATACCATGACGTAAATTGTACATAGCTACATCACAATCGAGACCCTGATCGAAATCAGGTCAACTTTGTAGGCGTATCAATCATTACTCTCCTTATCTTCGAAAAAAAAGGATAAAAATAGCCCATTGCTACTTCACGGGTCAACTGGATCATCCACATGACATTCACAATATCGTAAAATGTTTGCTTAAAGTAATTTAAGTTACCGAAAGAAATAAAACCGTTCCTTTACCAGAATAAATATAGAAATCACTTAAAATACTTTTGTCAGTGAAGACATGTTTGCTTCTCTTTCATACATTTGACAGTTTACGGTAATCATACGCAGCCTGTTTCCTTAATATCAGAGTTGTCAGAACTATCATGATTAAAAATATAGACAATATCTGGCCAACTTCCATTCCTAATATTCTTATAGGGAACGCCATATCAAAATATCTAGGGATCAGTTTGTTTTCTTTTGACGTCAAAAACCAATCTTTCGGCTATGCGTAGTTTTTCAAAAGGGTCAGTTATCTATCAATATCAATGTTTTTAGTAGATGAGGTCTTTGATTTATTTAATGTCTGGTTCCAACAGATGTCCTGTCAGACTTATGGTGGAAATAGCGGGTCTATGGATTGATCAACATTTGGTCATTTTAGAGAAAAAGCTCTGTAACAGCACATTACAGCAATTGTCCTGGTATTAGCGTACAGGGCCCTTAATTGTGCCAGGATGTAAATTAACGATAGTATGATTTGAATGAGTTTGTATGTCATTCTAGGACTTCTCATTTTACGCTGTTTTTTTTGCGCTTGCTTTGGCCATAGGAGATACCATATCATTCTACCGAAACGTAATGAAATAAATTATGTAGTATTTGTTTTGAATAAGTTACTATTATGATAAAGTGTTTTCTCTGATACCTTGATTTCTGTCAAGCTGGTATTTAATATTTCATTTCCTGACTCTGTTTGTAAAGACGTCATACAGTTTTAGGCTTGTGGTTGTGCATCAGATAATTGCACATTCCTCTTGCCTATAAAATGCTGCGTACTGTCACTCTATACTCTATTCTCAAGGACAAAAAGTAAAATCTAAATAGACAGTATTCAAAGAAATAGATTTAGTCAAACTGCAACTATTGAAGTCACCAGGAAGGAGCGGGGAATTACGTTAAAGTCTTGACAAAATGAGGGGAAATTATGGAAGTACTCAACCAGTTTCTGTAATCTTCAATCGATCTTTACTTAAAACCGACGTTGCGGTAACACACAAATTTCATTCCTCGGAGTAAAAAGTAATAGACAAAAGCAAAATCATTCAACCCGCTTTTGTCTATTAATTTCTACCCTGAGGAAGGCAAGCTGTGTATTGCCGAACGCCGGTTTAAAATAAAGATCGTTTAAAGATTGAAACAATTTGAGTACGTCTATCATCTATACTCACTAAATATAGATAGATATATAGTAATAGATAGACTGATAGATTACCGAACCCAATACTAAACTAAGCCATTATTGTACAGTTGTAGAAGCCACAATTCTAGTCACTACCTTTGTGCACAGGAGGAAAAATGCACCGTAAAAAGTGTGGTTTCAAAGTAAAAGTGTAAGATACAGTAGGAAAGAGTTTATAATCTACTGGTAGTTGCTAAAGCTGTTTCTACTTCGTAGCAACACGATAAATTTCTGATGAACAAGGGAAAACAATCTGATTTAGGACAGATCACAGAGCGATATCAAACGTTTTGATAGATGATTTTCTCAAGGAGGTAAATTTAACAAGCCGACAAGAAGACAGCACAACACAAAAGACCAATTACACTCACCTTTTATTGTCTGAGTGGCAATGCAAATCAAAAAATCACATTAAAGTCTACCTGAGTAAAGAATGTGTTTGCTTGACGATGAAGACATTTGATTGTTATTTGATGTGAGGTGTCTCCACTCATCATACTCATAAATATCGAAAACAGTCTAAGATTTATCATATGATGATGTCACTAACGCAATGTGTTGTAAACTTTGTTCTCTACTCTGATGTAGGCCTATATGATATCATGCAAATGTTATGGTATATTTGACTTACAGGTACACGTGGTATATACCTTTAACATATGTACATTCCAGTTCAAACCGATGGCCTCCTGGGAATTCGTCCTTGATTTGGATCGATAAAACAACTGAAAGTATGTTTTCACTGGTTTGTTTTGATATGTTGTTGATTGTTGAGTAAAAAGTGTTGTGTTTCGATACCGAGCCAAACGGGAACTAGACCATAGCTAAAGCACGGACCTATCTATCCATTTGACCTCAAACTATATTACGATGGACAAGTGATCAACACAACAAAACAGGCTGCGTTATTTCCAGCAAAGCTAGGAAACTGAGAAAAATAATGTTAACTCAGCATGCATCAACACATCCAAGTTCAAACAAAAAAATCTTCTACTTTATGTATGACATGTCTGTATATAAATAATGCTATACCAATAATCAAAATAGTGAGTACCGTGGCATGTATGCATATATGTACATTTTGCTGGTATCATAATTCAAATCTGAGTCCAAGAATACAATACCTGAATAAAAGTTCGATATCAACAGCATTCCAAACAGCCTTGAAATTATTCAGTAATCAAAGGCGTGTAAGATCCCCATGCCTATGCTTTCACCAGAAGAAACAATTTCCCCCATTTATGTTGATTCGTCCATAGTCACTGATTGGAAAACGTCAATGGAATTCACAGTCTCTTATGAGATTTTGATATGGCCCAGGCTTTGCAGGGAGGATGTCTTTGCCACATTTGATATCCTTATGAATTGTTTCACTTGCATTTTTTCCAAGTTGTATTTCAATCATGTAATAGATTCGTCGGCGTAGAAAGATGGTCGTTTGCAGCATGCATACATCTTCGTATTACCAAAGAGTGTTTACTTGTCAGTCAACGACATTTTCCATTACTTTTCCTGTGGCCAGGCACGACCTTGGAGCTTGATGGAGCCAGAGAAGATGATTGGATCCTCGCTAACATATATCAACACGGCTTTTATGTCATCAACTACGATATGAACAATTGGCAGAAGTTAATACAACAGCTTCAAAGAAATCACACAACATTTCCCGTCGAAAACAGAGCTGCTGTAATTCATGATTCATTCAGTCTGGCACGATCAGGCGATATAGATGTAGTTGTTGCATTTCAGGTGATAGATTACCTTCGCTATGAAGAAGACTTCTCCCCTTGGAAAGTTGCAATCGGAAAATTAGGTTATGTCAGCAACATGTTGAAGAGCACGCCCTCATATGGATATCTAGAGGTAAACCCTGAGTAATTTACAAAGTACAGGATCGTAGCAGTAAAACTGTCAAGTTTGATATTGACCAACAACAAGTTAATGAAGCATCTATTACGATATTAGTGTAACGTCAAATATATTTTATAAAACCCACAAAAATTAATCCAGAAGTTTGCAAAGTTTCAAGTATTATTACCTATTTAATTTCCAGATGAACATTGGCAAATTACAGTCAGTCAAACAAAGCAGTCATTTGTGCCATCTTTGCAATAGTGGAAACAGACGCCTTACCTATATTCTATTAGAATATAGTTTTACTTAATATATTATAGTTTATACTTAATTATGTTTTTTTCTCACTTTTCTCTTCGCAGTCTTTCGTTAGAGGCATAATTATGCCGGTTTACGCAAAATTTGGCTGGAAATTTGGCAGGGATGACTTGAAACAATAGTACGTACGCTATTTCTAATGAGACTTCTTCTCCTTACGCTACTAGCAATGCATACATAACAATGTAAATTAACTTGTTTGGATCAAGTTGATTTTTAAAGCATGTAAAATGTAACAAAGAGCGAAATATAAACCGATTTACAGTGAATGATATAATCTCATGCTATGGTAAATCCGATTCTGTGGTTTCCTCCATCCGAAGTACTAATGTCACTCCTTTGTAGTCACTTACAGTTGGAAGCTGTAAAGCTATCATGTCAAAATGGAAACGAAGATTGTGCACGTAAATCAAAACAAGAATACTCACTCTGGATGGCTAGCAACGGCCAAGACAGGTAAATAGTTGGACATATTTTATCTTGAATCATTTTTTATCACTACTCGGTACAAAACTGATCAGCTTACATTTGTAAATACCATGCCCGCGAGAAATATCATATTTCAGGTTTGCTCATCACGTGGAGACATATGTAGATGAACGGTGTCATATTACAAAATATACCATAAGAGATTGTGTTTCAGTCGCAGACTTGAATTTCTGAAGTTGTACCTTACATAATTTAGGATTGTGTCAATCTTTGTAATTATGCCTTTCCCATCTCTTAGTAAGTGACTGTACTTTTGTTTTCTCGTACGTGTATTTGCAGAATCGAATTTGACGCCAGAAGAACTGTATTTTGTTCAGCGATCAGACAAGGTGGATTTAAAGAATGGCAATTTGCTTTCAATTATCTACTTGACACTAAGGATACTTTCATGAAAAACGACTTACTACGGAGTTTAGGATGTATTAGTGAACCATGGTTGCTCCAAAAATACCTTGTGGATGTTCTTGAACTCTATAATAACGGGACAGGGAAAGATGAAGTGATTCCAGACTTCATGAGGGAATGGGAGTATGCAGTTGATAAATACAACATTTTCACCGTCATAAACCTAGCTCAAAGACAGTCGGCAATGGCCTTTCAGCACTCATGGAAATTTGCAATGCAACATTTCGACGACTTGCGTCTCAAGTAAGTCTTTCAGTTCGTAGCAAATTTAGATCTATCTTTTAGTTTGATGAAAATAAAAAAATATTTAAGTGGATATTTGATGGTAAATGGTGGGTAAATTGATTAATGTATAGCATTCTTTATTTTTGTAATCTATATTGATGCCCAGTGTTGTGCATTGCTTGTTCTGAAAATATTAATATCATTCATTCACCTTGTCGGATACATTACTCGTCTTCGCTAAAAGATTTTGTTTCAAAACTTATTTCTTGTTGACCTTTACACAGGGATGAAAACCAAGCATTTCACATGATCTGGGAGTTTTCTAAAAACATGAATAATGAAGAAGATCTGATAAAGGTAAATACTAGGGGGGATGGGGCGTCTTATTCTGTGATACGTAACCAACTGTATTGCTTGCGGTATGATCGTATGGCAGGGACCGTAAATGATAAGGCTACCAAAAAGCAAGATCGAATAATTCCCGCGGCGGGTCGGTGTTGACTTAAGAAAATCACTGAGCGGAAACGTTCGGTAACATCTGTTTGCTCTTCGATTGAATGTAGCCTTTTTACGTTGATTCTCAAGCGGGAGGTAAAATAACATAAACTCTGACCCTCCTCTTTCTGTTTGAAGTCTAAAAGATATCTTGTTTCACTCTTGGCCTAAGGAATTTCCCGCCTTGTTGAAAGTGTATTATTTTGCGAAACGTCTGGATTGTTGAGATTTCGTACTCTCTACTCTTGCAGCAGTGTAGCTTTGATATTTAAAAAAATCAAAGTGTTCCTTTCCTGACTTCAAGAACAAAAACTTACTGATGAGGTGCGAGGACAGTTACTTTTGAACATCCATCCACCATAAACTTACCCTAACCCTTGTAACCCTAGCCCCTTCTGTTGTGTTTGGAAATGCCCGTGTAGTAAAATGCCAACAGGATAAACGTTCTAATACGGCGATTAATTTACGTAGACAAATAGCCAGGCTAACAGCTACTATTTCACTCCACTTTTCTCAGGAAAATTCGATATTTTTTTCATTCCGTATCTTTTCTATTTCCAGCTTGAAGACTTCGCTGCCAAATATAACGGCATGCCAGGTCACCAAGTCACACAATACTATAAAGCCCTTCAGCGAGTGAAAGGCAATATTTTATGGATGAAGAGGAACCATAAAAGCCTAGCCAGTTGGTTGGAAAAAAGATTCAGGGCTTGAACTTTAGTTTCCAGGGAGGTCATACTTGAGTCATGATATTCCTCCAGAATTTCCCACACTTCGAGTCTGGACATACTTAGAAGAGGAAGGAATGTTGCTTCTCTCTGAAGAAATGGGGACTCTATTACTCATGCACTGGTTTTGGGGATAGCAATGTCATTTCGTGTGTGGATTAGGTCAAGTACTTCTGTTCTAGGATGGGAAAGTAATACAAGTTCGAAAATACTGACCTGAAATTCGAATGTTACAATCTTGTGCACATTTCAGATGTAATGACATCAGAGATTGACTCAAAGCATTTTTGCAGTTCACTTTACGGACAACATTTGCTTTTCTTTATCTGTCAACAAAAGTTGCTCCGATACGAGCCAATTTTATCATTGCCTCGGGGGATGTAAACAGTACTTGAAACTGACACGCAGGGCAAGATCTTTGAATTGTGCTTGAAATTATTTGTTATCCATCAGAAAATACCAAATGGGTACTGCAGTTTTCCTCCACATACTAACTCAAAATGCGTAATTGTACTTTTTTCTTACTATGAATATGTGTACAGATTTTCGTTCATGAATTAACTGTTGAAGCACAACCTCATAAAGTTTCTACAAATATACCTTTAATAGATAGCGTTGGCAGAATTAGATTGCAACTCAAATTGCGCCAGGCATGTTTCTCAAATGTTACACTGTAAATATACTTATGTATTTAAAAGAAATCCAAACTTGACAAAACTGGGAAAGTACAGAATCCAACTTTTTCTTAAATATTCTGCCACCATTATCAGCGCCATCGTCATCGTCGTCGTCATCATCATCATCATCATCATCATCATCATCATCATCATCATCATCATCATCATCGTCATCATCATCTGTGCTATCAAAATCAATGTCCAAATATTGTAATACGAGAAAGAATACCGTCTTTCTCAAGGCATCAGCTCCCGCTCTCGTTAAATCTGTCCAGGCCCTTACCGATTCAATCAGATAATTGGAAATATATATGCGATAACACTTTCCTCCTTGGTCTGACAGATTTATGCCGTCTCGAAATATCAATAAGCCACGTCGTATGCCGTATTTATAAACATGATACTCACGTTTTCTAGTTAATTATAGAAGACTTAATTTGCTGACGCACAGATTTGTGTTGTGATTGTGTCATGCAAAAAGCTGTATTTGTCTTTAAAGTCTTTAGTAGAATAATTGACAGCTTATCTTTAAAACTTCTTGACCATCAATTTTCTTAATTTAGGACTGTTGTGTTTGATAATAAATCATTGTCGTATCACATTTCATGGCTGCAAGAGCAGCTTCGATATTATTGGTTCTTGACCACGTGATTTGCACATTTTTACTGCAATTATGTTTACAATTGCAATTAAATTTACTGTAATCGTACCATAGGATTTATTGTTGTCAAGAATTCAAGGTCAACATAAACGAATTTCAAGGTAATTACTCCTTTCTTTGTTGTCAGCTGGTTTCAACCGTAGGGAATTTTCTAAATCCTTACATCCATCCCTATCGGATGCAAGCCATGTGTTTTGTTTCACTCTAGAATTCGCTGTAACAGTACATACATGTAAATGTGTCAGCAAACATTGTGAACTTGGTTCTAAATCAAAGATCTCACAAGCTATTTTCTCTCACACATGACGTGAACTTCGTCCTCTTAATTAGAGCCACACGCAGTCACAAATAACTACAACAGATGTCATGTTTTGCGAAGTTTAATAACGGTTTTGATAATTTGAAGTTCAGAACGTTCACTCAGATATGCTAATGGTAAAGCCGAGGAAAGAGTTGTAAATAACTTTGGAAGGGTGTCTAAAGGGCAAATAGCATACAATTTGCTAGTATGTAACGGTTTCGATCAACACTGCAATTAACGTAAACGCCTAGGCCTTGCTCAAACAGTGAAAGTAGCATAATGTGGATTTCAGTATTACTTGAATTATGACTAACATATGAATAAAGAATGTATATTCAAATGACTACTGATGTAGCAAGAATGTACTGATCGTCTCGACTTTGGTTTAGAATTCGGCGCCATCGATACCAGGGCATGTATTGATTAATTTCAGATTGCAGATAATCTTGCAACATGTTATGTACTCGTATTTTGCGAAATAATTAAGAAATGGAAGAGAGAAAACCACATTCATTACAGTGTATGGTCCCGCAAAAGTATGACACACATTACATTATTTCGGTACAAACATACATGTATTTGACTCTTGTAGTAATAGTTTCATTGTATTGCAGTGTATTTTCTTGATAAAAGTCGTAACGTTTGTTAGTCTACATACTAAACGACGGAAGAAAGAAAATAAAATTTTAAACAATATTTAGTCATCTTCTCGACTTTTTTCTCTCTTTTGACTGCAACAGTCTGCTTGAACCGTTATTATGATCTCACTTGAATTTGATCAATCTGAAAAAAGCTATCATCCGACCTTGCGAACTAGGAGAAGGTCGAATGCTTTTATTCACTTTATTACAACAAACAGGAACTTTAGTATCATTGATGCTTATCTCTGTGTTATTTCGCAGTAAAAAGCTTAGAGTAGAAAAGACAACATAAATAAATACAACTAGCAGTCTGCGTAAAGTACCCCTTAAAACATGGTGCATAGTTTTATGCCCATGAAAGTTCGATTGTAAAATGTGTAGATTGCTAAGCCTTGTGCGCCAGGAAATGCTACAAGAGAGTGCAATAAATTTCATGAATTTCAGTGAAAGTTTGTAGAAATAGCTTAATGCCGCCGGTAACCCTGCTGACCCCCAACCAGTAGCTGACTTCCGATTGCTTGCTTGTACACACACCTGGGCTTCAATCACACTGTAAAGTTCCACTAAGGTTCAAGGAGAAGTGTTTGGCCCTTCCGAAAGTTTAATTCTCTGCAAAGAACTGTGCTTGTAAGCCAATTACTGATGAATGCTTTGACTTGTATTTTGTAATTATGGATATAAGGATTACATGATATGACAGCAAATCTCAATAACGTCTCAAATATTTTGGTTTCCTTTGCCCTGTAAAATCACTGCAGTGTTTCAAGTTGAAATTCACCTGGTCAAAAGTTTTTGTATAAATCTTGCAAACTGTGTCTTCGATTTTCTGCGGCCGTAGACGACACTTTTTTGACTGGTGACTTATCCACGGTCGAACGCCGTTAGAGTCCTTAACAAAAAGACTATACGGTTGATAAAACGACTCTTTTTCAGTTCATTATGTAGTTTATCTTTGGGGCTAATTTTGACCCGAAACACAGCAGTGTTTGTACAGAGATAGGTAAAACTGATTTTTAGATGTCATTCAAATTTAGCATTAACCAATATTTGGGCTTTCAGGAAATATAATCTTTAATGGGTTACAGGCTCAGTTTTTTTTTATTAGGAATTTATTGTTTTAAAGCTAGGGCCTAATATTTGCCTCATACCCTGAACATTATCGGAGTTGTTGCTCTATAGGTCACTGCACGGTCGAGGTGGATTCAAAAACGGAGAAACAATGTAAAACTTCTTTGGGATAGAATCATTGTTAGCATAGACGAGAATACAAACACTGGGAAATTTCGTGACGTAGTCTACTCGTGGTTCGATGAAGGACGAGCTTCTTTTAAACTTTCAGTACTCCTAAGTATTCAGTAAGATTAAGCACACGTACATCAACTGACAAATATATATTGCCGTACAAAATACAATTTCAATAGACTCGGATGGAAGTTGATAATACGCTACAGATGGTTGCTATGTTTTTATTTGAAAAAGATCGTTTAATTTCATGTACTTGAAGACTGACAATAACTATGTTTTACATCGATTAGCGATAAATGCAATGTTGTAAGCCATTTGTAGACACTTTTATGGTGACAATTTACATGTCAGGCTGAGCTGATGAAGCAATACTTTTACGTATATTTAACCAATGAAACATAATCAATTCCAGTATCTTGCTTTTCTTTGCGCAACTAATAATTCCACTTTTCCTTTAGTTTTGCGATTTCTATTTTGCCAATGCCAAGCTGCGACTACGATAACACATACATCTGACTTGATATTAAACTTGCTTCATACCTACCCTGTTCCACATGTTTAAAGTGATTTTATATGTACTCGGCTGGATACAATAGGTTGTTTTAATTTCAAAGTTAATCAAAGTTATCGAATTGTACGCTACACTATGTCACAGCCACAAACGAACTTATTGACCTGAAATCTGGTGAAAGTATTTACCCCCTAGCAGTTCCGCCGATTCAAACTACAGCTGTTTGCAACGTGCTACATGGACCAATTAGACCTTTTGTATCATTGATTATGGGTAAGAGAATTAGTCAACTGGAACTTAACTTAGAACAATTTTAAGGAAAGGAAGTACGGATTCAGAAACCATTTGTGGCGTTGCGCATTGCCATAAATATGCAGTTGCCGGATCTCTGTCCTAAACGAAAAATTCGCTAGGAATTCTGTCTCCTTTATTATGAATTGATGAATATCGAAGCTGTTTGATACACGCTTAAATGTTTGATGATGTTCTAAGTGATGAAGGCGAATGTTTATATGCAAGGGGTTGAAACTTGTTTTTACTCAACCCTATCGACATGTGGCTGTACAATATCTAGGTGCAGTATTTAGCTTGAACGTGTCGAATAAGACTCGGCGAAATTGAATACTTATAACTATCGATAACATTCCATCAGAAATTATGGAAAGTCGTGACTTACTTAAGTGCACTAACATCATGTTGTCTTGAGTATTGTCATGGTATCTTCTGCAGTTGTCAGGTTGTTTTAAACATTTATCATATTGTCCTGCGCATCCTGGGCATGTACGTTTGTCCTATATACACTTTCACTATGTTGTCTTAGGCATTTAAAATGTTGTCCTCGTCATTTACGATGTTTTCCTGCACATGTGAATACAATGTTGTCCTAGACCTTGTCCTAGGCATTTAGCATGTTGTACCTGGCATTTAAAGGGATATAGTCGTCAGAACTGCGCTTAAAGGTCATATTGGACCAAAACAACCAATTTAAACACTGTATCCAAAGTACGGTGGTGATTGATGAAAGTCGAAACATGTCTGTCATAATCTACATCGTATAATTTAAATGTTGCAGCTATGATGATGGGGTGCATCTAGATGTAGTGCATGTAATATGTTTGTAACATAGAAACTCGCACAGGCGCAGTTCCGACGACAGTTTCCCTTTAACATGGTGTCCTGGGCATTTACAATTTTGTCAAAGCTTAAAATCTGTGAGACAGAGTGGATAGTCTCCCTTTGCATAACAAGTAAGTCAAAGTCTGTAATTTGCATAAACAATCTGTCATATGCAGATGTCCTCCGATGGAGCAGTTGAGAAAATGTTGAAAATTTTCTTGTGAATAAACTTGGCTTTCAACAAAGGTATTACTCTACTCTACTATTGGCATGCATTCTCTGAGCAATGCTCTTGATCTTAAAGATCAGGATGAATTACCCGGTATATGAATGCATAGTCAGGAGATTATTCTGTCCCCCCCCCCCACACACACACACACACACATACATGAAAGTTAAATTTGAAACCTGGAAGGACCAGATGCTCTCCAAAATGAAATGAATGCTTAAGTTATTTTCCATAGTCAAGGTAATTTCCAATGGCGTTTATAACAGCTTTCCCTGGCAGTTATGTGATTTTTTACTGAAAGCATGATTTTGCAATTTTAATTTTTTTGTTTGAACTGTGACCAAAACTGTGTGCCAATTGAAACCCTGCTTTCATGATCTGTTGACAAAGTTACCTTTGTGAATGGCTGAACTTTCACAAGGAGAACAAAGAGGTTATGCAAGTGGTCAGTCTTTTTACACGGACATGCTTTACTGTTTACAGTCAAAGAAGCTCGGGACAGATATTACTGAGTAGAATTTACTCTGTATTCGAGGCAAGTGAAATGACTCCTGGCGGATACCGGAAGCACATGCCTGAATTCCCCACGGTAGAATGTCCGTATGATCTGAAGAGTGTTCAACTGCCCTAACCATCCGCTACGATGCACAAATATGTGAAACCATAGCAACAGAATTGGACACTGAATTCTGACTATCATGAGAAGAAGCTATTAAGTAAATAGCCATGGAAACACGCTTGCCTAGATTGTTTCTTATCTTACATTGTAGAAGTCACAGAATTATTCATTGTAAACCTCTTTTTAAACATAATCTGTGCCATTATAATTATTGTCTATCTCATTAAAATCCGATAGTGATAGGTCGGTCTTTTAAGCTATCGTGTTACAGTATTTTTTCTGCGGTAATATAACACGATAGCGTAAAAGACCTACCCATCACTACATCGGAGTTTAATTAGAATATATTACATGTACATTCTTAAATGCCTAGAACACCGTGGTAGGGAGCCGTCATTATTTACGGCCTGGGAGTGAGGGGGTCACTCAAAAGATTGAAAACTTAAGGGGGATCGCTAAAATGTGGAGAGGAAGAAGGGGGTTACTCAGTCTTTTGTGCGAAATAAATTGAAACACCTCTCAGATTGCACCATTCCACACATCAATATATCAAAATTTTCGAGACCCCCACTCGTGCTTGGGATATTCTACCAG
The DNA here is from genome assembly GCF_041260155.1 of Ptychodera flava. Taxonomy (NCBI): domain Eukaryota; kingdom Metazoa; phylum Hemichordata; class Enteropneusta; family Ptychoderidae; genus Ptychodera; species Ptychodera flava. The sequence goes on along the minus strand of NC_091933.1, from coordinate 2,688,309 downwards.
TTTTACCAGTAAAAGTCAAATCGAAAACACATCTCAGGTTGCACCAGACTGCACCGATGCATACATCGATTCCTCAAATTTTTCACAGGATCTAGGACAAAACTAAACTGTTGTGAATTCATCCTTTATTATCACAGAAACATATATTTTCATCGACTTCAGTTCTATAACCATTTTGACATTTAATCATACCGTATTCAGGCTTTTCATTAGAAGCTGGCAGCTGGAGAAATGACACAAGAAGGTCACAGATTTTCCGTTCCTGTATTTGTTATTTTGGTCTTCACTCTCTGGCAAACTGAGAACTGTTTTTCACAAAATGTATTGTCATTGTTTGGTTGTCGAATATTGTGACTCAAACACTGATCTCACAAAAGTGTAATAAAAATATCACTGTTAAATGTAATTTTCAAACAATTTTACTATGTGCAAAATAAAATAATTGAAACACCTCTCAGATTGCACCGAGTTATCGGTATCACAAATGATACGCCATACACTAGTGTCACCATGGCGACCTGGGTAGCTGCCACAAGGACAGATACCATTCATACTTGAAAGGTCTCTGCATGTTACCTTTAACTTACCTCTCTATCCATCTCAGTCAGCAAGGAAATTGTCCTCACAGCTTGAATCATTTTCACTTTCTAAAACGAGGTTTTAATGAGACAAAGAAATGTGTCTCCGACATTCACACAGATTCACAGGGCTCACTGTCATCGTTTTGTTGACAGCCTACCTCAACCCATCGTTTCGAGGTAAATTGCGTGTTATTTATTTGAAATACAGTTACTCACATTTAATTCAAGATACAGCGTAGGTCATTAACCTTTTTGATTATAGTCATCGCAAACACGACCATTTACCTTCAATAGGTCCATCTAGTAATCTGGTAATTCTTCAATAGGCCTACCTAGTAATGCAGTAATTCGCTATTATACTGTGCAACCACAATACGACATCCCTGTCAACACATTTAAGCTACTAAAATCCTTTACTAACATTAACAAAGACATATTGCATAGGTGTAATCCGTGATATTGAACTGTTGTAAAATTGTACATCAATGATATTTCAAAAATACTATGGGAGCAAAAGGTAGTATCCCTCTAACAGCGTCTAAGCCGATACAAAGTCAGGTATCTTTTTACATAAAGCCAACTCTGCTAACACCTTCCATGACAATTAACAATTATGCTAAACTAACACATTCACCCTTCAAATCCTTATATCGCCATCGTTTGGATATTTTCTCTAAGTCATGACTTTGACATTGGAGCTGTATTTTGCTCGGCTCCCACTAAAAATCAAAATGTCATTTGATGCAGCTAACAAGAAAACACGATTGGAACTAATTAGGGATAATTGGACGGCGAAGTAATGTCAGTTTAATATGCAAACGCAAGTTATACATTTGTTATTATGAGTAATTTGTAATATTGCAACATTCAGCTGTAGGCACCTAACACTTTCGAGAAATTTGAAAAATGTGAAGATCCAGTTATAAGTTATCCAGCTATAAGTTCCAATCACGTTAAATGTCGATCGTGTTATTGACTACAACGACCATGATGGTAACTCATTTCTTCAAGACATTCTCAGTATCTTGCCTACAGGATAATGCATATTTCAGCGGTGGTTGACTCCACATTGACGAAAAAACAAAAGTAACGTTTAAAATTAAATCACCAGGTGGTGAATGATAGGTTGAGTCGGACATGACTCCGAAACAGAACGGATGTTTGAATTATATATTAAGAACAATAAAGGTATATTTACAAAATTTTACCAGTATGTTGACTTCCTTTGGAGATTTATCAACAAACTGAGAGGATGGCCATACTCCGTCAACTGCTTAGTAATATTTGTGTTTGTAAGACCATGAAGAGCTGTTTTGATACTTTTCATTGGGTGAAAATTTTATCTTTACTTTATGTCAAATTGTTAAATATCGCATTTGAAATGCTTCGAAAAGACGACAGCATGCACACTACTTACATCAGCTAAGGACTAACACCAAGACACACAAACAATGGAAGAAGTTGTACATTGGACGACAGTGTCTATAAGCTTGTCTTCCTAAAGTAAAGAATATGGAAGAGAAACAGGACTTCGACAATTTACGTATGTCAATGCTAGAACTAGGGAAGATCTCCCGCAAGGCCATCTAGTATCTTCCGTAGGCAAGTGAGAAGTCACAACTCCTCCCGACAAAGCTTTATGTTGAATAGCGCCAAGCACTATCGTTGAGAAAGTGTCGTGCATGATTTAAGTTTCCAAGACAAGAAATTGAACTTTTTAAGCTAACAATTCTCTAGTGATTAGTAAGTTCAGAACCCCCGTAAATTTTATATTTTCGGAAAGCCTAGATATAGGGGAACACTTTTGGTAACAACAGTGTCACCATTGTTTACATAACTATCACGTGATAGGTAATTTGCATAACCTTTCCAAAATCGGTTTTCGCTATGTTTTGTTTCGATGCTTTGAGATATAAGACTGAAGTTTTTGAGAGTGCAAGCTGTCCTAAGTATCTTACAAACTGTGTCCTAGAATTTGTTAAACCTTCTAAAACGCTTTGCATGCAAGAAAAACTTCCAAAGCGGTGAATTTAATCCTAGTTGATTTCTTTAAAATTGTGCTCCAAAAAACTAAGCAAGATATAAAAAATCTGAGACACGTTTTGGAAGAGCGTTGTGACAGCTTGTATTTCAGAAAGTTTTAGTCAGATATTTTGAAGAATTGAGACAAAACATAGGGAAAACCGATTTTTGAAAGCTTATGCAAATTACCTGTTACGCGATGGTTATGTAAACAATGGTGACAATGTTATTACCAAAATGTTCCCCTACATCTAGGCTTTCAGAAAATATAATTTACGGGGGTTCTGAGCTTAATTACCACCAGAGAATTGTTAGATTAAAAAGGTCAATTTCTTGTCTTGGCACCTTAATAAATGAGAAACATCGAGATTCTGTTAGTAGAAAAAAGCTGTTTCCAGTAAACTAAAATATTATGTGTGATCTTAATTTCTATCTATGACATAATAGAACAGTAATTGATCTTCTCATTATTTTGGGCTCTTAATTTCCTATCTCAATCACGCGAAGTGTCGATTTACTTTTGTTTCATTATTTCGTATAACTTATAGATTATTCCGTGTCGTCAGAAATATACAGAATTTATTCAACAAGAATGCCACCCTAGTAGTTGATTATCCTGTTTCAGGGTAAAATCTTGTCTTTATCTCTCTTCACGGAAAATGCTATATAGGCCAAAACATCTTCCTTCGTTGGACAACTGATCAATATTGAGCTATCATTTCAACGTTCAGTCACTCACAATGACTTAATATGCCCCGTGGCTTTATCAATTATTACTAACGGCTGTTCATTTATTTTTAATAACGTCTGCTTCTCGATTTTTCTATTAACTCATAATTGAAAATTCTCCATTTACATTAAGGCCGGTTCGTTACATCCATATTTTGATGTAAATCCGAAACATCATTTCGCAAGGATTAGTCCAGCGCGCTTGTTTGTGATGCATATTATTCGTAAAACCATAAACACATCTAACGGCACACGCAACAATCTACTTCGTGAAGCTGAAACTGTTGCTTAACAGGACAGCAAGGACCACCAAAGATACACTTGTAGCATTGGAAGGCAAAGTGGGTGTTAATGTATGTGATTCGTAGATGTACAACGCACAGGCAGGGATAGGAGAGAACTGTTATCTTCGAAATTATTCGGAAAACGCGACCCCAATACATAGACTATAGAATACACTAGTCTTGGTTTCAGTGTGACATTTTAGCGCTTGTGTTTTAAATATCGAGGCAATGTCTCAAGAAACGCTGATTAGAAGCGAAATTTTGTAGGCGTGGCTTATATGATTAATGAGTTTTTGCCTAATTAAAGTGTCAATTTACAGACAATACAAACATACACTGAAAAATGGAAGTATTTTCAGTTCATGTCTGATTGTTAAGTTTAATGATAAGCTGACAATTCAGAGATCAGAATTGTCGATCATTATCAATGTACAATTTGCTAGTTTTTGTGTAAAATTGTCCCCTGTTATACTAGTCAGTATTTCAGCTGAAGGTAAACTATACCTTTTTGATGCGCATTTGGATCTGTGTGTGAATATAATACGACACTGATTCCATCTATTTCACTTGCAGAACCTTTGGAAAACTCACGCACGGTCTATCTTAAATAACTGAGTGACGGTGCCTCCTCTGAAATCAATATTTACAAATATTCATTCTCTCAGAAAACATTGGATCGCATCGAATTATAAATTTGTTGTTTTATACGTTATGAAATGGCTTGCGGTATAAAAATATGGAGTGGACTGACACGCACGCGTCTTAGAATTTAAATGTGCTAATTATCATTATATCTCTTGATTTACGCCCTCTAAGGAAGAGTCATGCCAACAGTTGGTCTTGAAGACGGTATGGGGTCAATTATATGTAAATCAAACAACTCAACACACGACCAATCTTGAATTTAACGCAGTAGTAACGTTGACTTTGCTTGCTATTGCAAAAGCCGGCAATCGCTATGTAGATCTGATGCGAGTGGTACCATACTCAAAATTGTGTAGTTTGCACTTTTAAAGTTTATCAAAACCTTATTGAAAAGCATCACAATAAAAACAGTGTCCGAGATCTGAATATCACTGTGTATGGTTTCGATGAAGATGTAGGTGAACGGTGTGAGTTACTTTCTACTATTTGTTTTAGAGGCCTTTTATTATTTTGAAAATGTTTTAAATCGGCTGATTTCGCGTACTTTGTAGCTGCAAAATGCAATGCAGTGTTTAAAGGAACAACGATATTTTACAAAGAAGCTAAGAAGCTGTAACTATTGAATAAATCGTGTTTTCTTATTGCTTAAATGTTCTATGTACGGAGCTCAGTACAAGACTAGACATAGAAGTATATTTCTTTTCTCTATTTCTCAGTCTCTACCTGACTCTGAATATGCCTTTTTCTGTCCGACTTTCACTTTTGGACCCCACCCCCCGCCTCTCTCTCTCTCTCTCTCTCTCTCTCTCTCTGCTCTCTCTCTCTCTCTCTCTCTCTCTCTCTCTCTCTCTCTCTCTCTCTCTCTCTCTCTCTCTCTCTCTCTCTCTCTCTCTCTCTCTCTCTCTCTCTCTCTCTCTCTCTCTCTCTCTCTCCCCCTTCAGTTCAGGAGATACAGCTATGATAACATGTTCAAGGGCTATTTAACCATTTATTATTTCGAATTCATTGTTCAAGCGTGTTAGGAAGCTCAGGGATCCTATGTTTTCAGCCAAATTCTAAAATCTCTAGGGAGCAAAATATATTCAACTTCTTACAACGTAATGTTAGCTTTTACGCATTTAATTTTCACCGCATTTATCTTTACATTGTTTACACAACAGGAAAGTTTATACACTGAGATCAATGTAAATCGTACCTGTAAAACATGTTTTAGATGTTTTTAAAAATCAAATATGAATTTATTCGATAGACATAGTTCTGTAAAAATTAAGTGAATGGATGTCAGGTGCTTCTGTGATCTACGTACACTGTAACCCTATTAAAATACATCTCCATGTTCCAGCCTTTCTCTCAACCTGTCCATCTCCATCGAAACACGCTGACCGAGGAAAGATGTAGAGAAAGTACAGATCAAATGAAGTTAACCCTTTGATCCGTGAAATCTAATTTGCACGACAGCGAGTTTATTCTACTCGAAGCCAAGGGAATGGGCGTCGTTGATTCGACTTTCTTTGACAGCCGTAAAATAGCAGGATCAAAGTATTATATGATGACAGCGTGTGTATATGCAGTGAAAGAACTTTTTGTTCGGGAGAGTACACAAACTAGTTACCAGATCCGAAATGGTGGACTTCATTCCACGCCTCGCTATACAGTTTCGCTGATGACACTTGGGATCTTGAGCGTCTACAAAATTCCAAGGCTCTACGTTCACGGTTTGTAAAGAACATACGCCAGAAGTTCTTTGTAAAAATCAATTACTCATAAAATAGAGAAAGAGTAGAATGACTCACGCTTGTAGTTTAGGTGAACCCAGACTACTGATGGAGATGCTATGTTTTACAAGTTGATTTTCGAGTATCCTTCATTATTTGTTGTCGGGATAGTTACATCATCCACTTATTAACCTGGGTTAAATACGATCTGCAGCTTTAGAAAAAGTGTTTTCAACGTTCCATGCTAAGTGTTCTACTTAAATTCGGTATCTGCTTTCCACTGGATTTTTTCCGTTTTCAATGTTATAACCTACGTAAATAATTCAGAATCTATAAGTCTCAGATGTTTAAACCTCAATTCAGTGGTTGGCCTTATCGCGTGTAAACCACTGAAGCGAATATCGGGTGATGCAGGATCATTGATTCACATGTATGTAGGAATTTACCTCCATCATTCTTTTAAAGAGCTGGTCAGCCGACAAAAGTTGGCATTTGTACCAACATGAGTAGCTTTTGCATCGGCAGTGTGCTTGAATGACAAAACACAGAAGAAGGCAAATAGTTTTCTCTAGCGAATTTCGAATGGTGGGAAAGGGCAACTATCTGCCTCTTTGTTTGGTTACTGTAAGCGTCCTCGACCTAATTTTCCCTGACTTGCTGGTAAGACTGGCTATTCTTGCAACACGTCTGAGAATGTCTACATGTGCCTGTATGTTCCAATGTAGTTTTATGAGAATAATAGGTAGAATGAGACTCCAATATTGAATGTAACCAAAATAGCAATAGCATTAACTTCAAACAAAATAAAAAAGCATTAACTTCTATTTGCTATCCAGCCTCGCCAAAACTCAAGAAACTATATGGAATGACAGAATGACTTGAGTATTTCTTTAACAAATGGAGTGGCCTCATTATACAGCAAGGTGACACCTGAGTGACGTACATGTATGTCCCGGTAAGGTTTCCAGGATTCAACTATTCTCGTCTAAACCACTCTGATTCTGTGGACTTCAACTCTCCTGCGCGATTAGCGGCAACCGTTTAGACAGCAACTTGTAACAGTCAAGTCAATCAAGTAACTTTGACAAACCGATATTGTTAGCCCCGTGTTTACACAAAATAACTCACCAATAGATGTGCTTACACACTTTTCTTTATTTTCATCATGTTTGTATCTGTCAGTGTTTTTCCTCATTTTTGGCCAAAAGTTTTTCCATGACATCACCTATGAAATAACTTTCAAAAATATAGTAAAGATTACTTAAGTCACATTTGTTCAAATGATGATTACATTTTCAAGTGTAAAATTCGGGCCAATTTCCATACTTTGATCAATAACCATTGGTCTTACAGCAATCAAATTTGGTATGTTGATTTTGCTGGTGTGTTGGGATGACTCCTTTTACAGTAAAATTGATAAAATTTCTGGAATAAGATTTCTTCTTTTGGGGAAAACATCAGTTTCTCTAGGAGCATTTGTCCAATAAATGAAAAATCTGGTAATGTATGTAGGTTTCTAGCAGTGATCTCATTCAGAGATTTAACTCTATTAACCCTATCATTATTATTGCATATGTAAATGTTTTGCCAAAAGTTCTCATAGATAGATACAAACACATAAACACACATATATACATATAGAGAGAGAGAGATATATAGAGAGAGAGAGAGAGAGAGATAGATAGATAGATAGATAGATAGATAGATAGATAGATAGATAGATAGATAGATAGATAGATAGAAAAATAGATAGATAGATAGATAGATAGATAGATAGATAGATAGATAGATAGATAGATAGATAGATAGATAGATAGATAGATAGATAGATAGATAGATGGATGGATAGATAGATAGATAGGACACATTGTCATCTCTGGCACTCTTGGCATGCAATGTAATTAAGTCAAGATTTCTTGATTGTAGCCTCAAAATTAGGTCTCTGTAGTTAAGTATGTTTCTGGGAGACGTTAAAAATGTCAAACTGCAAATCACCACAAATGATATGCTGTGAAGAGGGCACTTTTAATAGGAACAATGCTAGATTAAAGAAAGCGCCGTCCCCTATACCCCACCCCCGCGAAGACACTGACGACGCTGCTATTTACTGATTACATTGCAAAGGTCGTCCAAATAATGTCAAAGTGACTTTGAAATAGCTCGTGATATAATTTAATCCATGAATGTCAAATTTCTGTCTATTGCTAGTGGTGGACAAAAAAGTGTTCGAAAGCGATCGGGTAGGCGAAGAGCCATTTTAGTCCTCTCAGTGGAAGCAGGGGAGGGAGATTTGATTTTTTATCACCGTAGATAACTTTGGCGAGGCCAGTGGGAAGGCAGTGAGTATTATGCTGTGTTCTGTTGGAAAGTGCTTGAACTTAATCTGCTAGAGTCAAATGTATCGACTGTGGTAATGGAACCATACGTTCAATTAAATTACTGTTGCTATCGTTGTCAGCCGCAAGCCGGTCGACTCCAAGTAAAGTTAAATGCATAGAAGTATAAATCATTAGACTGGCGCACTAGTCTACAGCGCTTTGCATCAAGACATTAATAAGCTCACAGACTTTGGAAAAGTCTCCCTTATCGTGTAAATGATCTTTGACAACTCTATACAGAGAGTAGACAGTGGGACTTTTACGTTTTTGAGTTTAAACAGGGGAACTGGTTGACCGAAGGGAAACACCGATCAAGAATGGGGAAGCTGCGAGCAACTTTCACTTTCACATTTCCTCCGATGGTGCCGATTGCTTTTGCTAAATAGATATTGGTTGTATACGTATGAACATTAAAATCACGTTATTCTGGTTAGAATGGATCGGAATCGGTCTTTATCAGTCCCTGATAATTTCATACCGTATTGTTTAAATTGTCCCTGATCATTTTATACCTTGTTTTTAGCTGAATAATTATTTAATTAATTCTATTGATTTGACTTTAATTTCCCTGGACAATATCACGATGTTCTTTATTCTTTCCGATCAATGAACTATCTGCAAATTCTCTGCTGGGCTGTCCAGCGCATGCGCAATATTTTGTATGGCATATCTTATAGCTCTGATGTTTCTTATGAAATGAATGAAAGTGAAAAAAGACAGACAGGTTCCTCCTTCATTATATCGAATACTCGCCTAAGCTAGTAGGTTTTAGTCTTCATTTCAATCGCACGTTTAAATTTTTACAGTAACTTTACGTTTGAATTGATCATCCGTCAAAATATCAGCATTTGGCATTATCAAAGTATTCGGCAACCACCACTTGACAAGTTCAAATTGGGCAGAGTTTTATTACGGTGTCATGGGTGCGAAACTACAGAAGGTAACAGATGGGGTAAAATAATTCGAAAGGGATTTTTAGAAAGATTTGGTGTTGACGACTTGAGAGAAAGATATCTGGCACTTTCAGTTACAGCAGTAGTATTGATTCACATTCCAGATGTTTCAAGCCATACTCACAAATTGCGCAAGACATTGTACGTATGTGCAATGTTAGGAGAAGGTCAGAGAGGTCAGTCAAATGTGTCAGAAGGGTAAATGAATGAAATGTCCCCTGTCAAGTTATTGCAAGATTGTTAAAATACTCTGATATCATCTGGTCTTATTCATCAAAAGCTGGCAGACTGTAATTGTACATTCGCCATTCGTGGGCAGACGCACTTACACTCAGGCTCAGGACTTGATTAACCCGTATTCATTGTTTCTGACAGCATAATTGATTCAGTACCGTTTGATGCATGATGCATTGCATCATATCTGGAATACACGGTGTATCACATCATATCTGGAATACACGGTGTATCACATCATATCTGGAATACACGGTGTATCACATCATATCTGGAATACACGGTGTATCACATATCTGGAATACACGGTGTATCACATCATATCTGGAATACACGGTGTATCACATCATATCTGGAATACACGGTGTATCACATCATATCTGGAATACACGGTGTATCACATCATATCTGGAATACACGGTGTATCACATCATATCTGGAATACACGGTGTATCACATCATATCTGGAATACACGGTGTATCACATCATATCTGGAATACACGGTGTATCACATCATATCTGGAATACACGGTGTATCACATCATATCTGGAATACACGGTGTATCACATCATATCTGGAATACACGGTGTATCACATCATATCTGGAATACACGGTGTATCACATCATATCTGGAATACACGGTGTATCACATCATATCTGGAATACACGGTGTATCACATCATATCTGGAATACACGGTGTATCACATCAAATCTGGAATACATGCCTAAGAAGAACCGGTTCTTCTCAGGCATATGTACACACGTCTATGGGGCGCATAGACGCAGAGCGAATAGACCACAGGTGACTGTGTTCTAATACAGTTTCAGTCAAGATCACGTAATCTTAGGAACTCCACGATAAAATAGTTTTGGGAATGTTATTTCATGCATCAACATCAGCTTCTTGTTCTACTCTCGGAAGCAAAATATTTAATTTGTCAACGCAGCAAGCATATGTGTGACATGTAATGGTGTTGTCGACATTTACACACTCTGGGCTTAATCAAGCAGTGCACTGTACATTCTGCGCATTGCATTCCATGTGGACAAATTGAAAGAACGCAGAGCGTTACTTTCAGCACGCTGTAATGTTATGAATTTACACAGCAAGGAAATGTAGTAGATACATAGTGATTAAAGTACTGACAAAATTGTAACAGGTATAAACTAATTACAGATATGTATCTGATTCAGTAGAGCGGGGTGTAATATGCAAGATTTCTGTGAAATACGTGAAGTTGACGTTTACAGTGTCATATTGTAGACAAGAGGGAATGTTTTATTCTGTTTAAATGGGACAAGTATGCTAATATGTTAGCTGTTATTGGTTTGTTTATGCGTTGAACTGATGGGATGTAATGTATGTATGGCAGGGCATTCGTTAAAACAATTTGTACTTCAATTGATTTCCACTGTTTTCGTCATTTTTCAAGTGAAAGTTCTTTTATGTAAGAGGGGACAGTGCAAACAGTTGGCAAACAGCTTGTAATTCTAATGTACTCAGTCACGTCTGTATGATAACGCTATCGTCAAAATGCTCTGGCCTACAATTCGTTTTGTCGATGTTCCCTGCATGGTTTATCACTTGTCTGTATATGCCTTCTGTATGCCCATTCATCCACTCTTCAGCTCGCTTAACCGTCTCCTTGTTTGTCCGTCCGTCCGTCCGTCTATGTGTCTGTTTCTCTTAGCATCCATTTTATCACTGCTGTATTCAACTCAGTCATTTTAGTTAGCTGGTTACTTGTTTTTTTTCGAGGTGGTGAATATTGATGAAGTTAGCAGCTTTCCTGGCTGGAAGTTGTCTCATTCATCATTGTTGTTGTCTACATTCTCGGCTAAAATCAAGACAGGAAGGTTTGAATTATTCATGGAAGAGCAGAAAGCGTTTATGTTGACACCAAAGGAAGGCACATCGAAGACAATTACATTCAGATTCTATTAATTACATTTTCCTCTTTCGTCAATTAGCGTCTGTAGGCCTTGCAAATGGTTGCGTATTTTATTTCAACACTTTGACATTCATGAGTGAGATAAGTTTTGTAGACAGATAACGACATGTTTTCACACTGATAATAGCAACCCTCAAATTCTGCTTCTCGACCAAAAAACTTACACTGTCTGCACAGTGCAAGATGGGTAGTCGCTGTTCACAATGTTAAAAGCAGTCACTTGATTGAACATTGTTTGCCGTACTCTATGAAATTTAACCAATGCTGTGAGCGAAGCGGGCGTTACTATTGCAAGTGGTTAGTGGTTTGTGAAACTCCCATGAGAATGCATGGATTAACACGGTTACCGAATCAAGCATGAAAATGAACACGAGTTACTGCCTGACTTTTTATCATATTACACCTAAATCAAAAAGGAGAAGGTCCGTGCCAAGCTGAAATGTCACAGTTATTAGTATTAGACATATTACCCCAGGGATTCGTTTCTAATGTGCCCGAACGATTAAATACCACGAGACGGATACCTACTTGAGTTTCAACGGACAACTTAACTAGATTAGTCCTAGGTCTTAAAGAGCGCCATCAAACGAAGCCGTGCTTTGTATATCGACCGATTTACAGATAATGACAAAGATTCTGTCCGGCGGGAGTTGGCTTTTCTATTGCTACCCTAGGAGAATACCTTTTATGTTTAGGCCTTTCTTGAAACTGTTTAGCCAAGAATAAATTTTCAAACCCTTGGCAATTAGATATAAACAGTTAATTAAATCGAACAACATCAAATAGTACGACCATCGGATTATGGCTGTAGGTGATCTTCTGGATAAGGTTTAATTGTGAACACCTGTGTATGTTTGCCCTGCGAGATTACAAGATAAAAGAATCGAAAGACTGCTACGTGTTTTGTTTATGTCTCCAAGTATTCCTGGCATTGTGTAGCCATTGGCAGTCATGAGTTGCTGTTCTCCAAAACTGTCCACAAAGACATGTGCTGTGGTTCAGTGCAAGAAAGCTATTACAGGAGAAGGGAGAGAAATTTGCATACCACGATGTTTCTGATAGCCAAGTTGCCTGTCGAACTTTGCCCTTGTGGAACCCCTTGCTGATGTTTCAACAGAGAAACACATTTTGTTGCGTGACTCGTCCATCAGAGAGCAACGGTCGTGCGCGTGTGTATGTTTACACTTAAAGGACGGAGCTGCGTCATTGATCTGTGTTGAAAATGGGTGAGAAACAGAACGACATCAAAGACGAGAAACGCTTTGCAGAATTGAAATCTGAGGAATCTGAGGATAGCCAGAATGCTAAACACGGTTTTATAATTTCCAAGCCTGCAGCTGTGGCGTTAGCTATGTTGCTTGCATCGATTGTTGTTGCAGCCGTATTAATCACCTATTACTTACCCACGTGTCCCAGCAACCCTGTTCCTCTGACAAGAAATGTCGCCGAGTTTCCATCGCCCGTGATAACGGAAGAAGAGGAGACGGTTGTATTTGATGGACGCCTTCCTGAGACACTAAAACCTATCATTTATGAAGTTCAAGTCAAACCTTACTTGGACGATCAAGATGGCGACAAACAATTCTCTTTCGACGGTGAGCTTCATTTCACATTTCAGTGTATCCAAGGTACCAATCTTACAATATTGCATATTCTACATCTAACCATAAATGAATCCACAGTTAACTTGAGAACTGAAGATAACCGTGAAGTTCTCATTCGCAGTATTCGCTATGAAGAAAAATATGACTTCGTAATTTTCGAAACAGACACTGTTTTACAAGTTGGTGCTAATTACGTACTCAGCCTTAATTACAACGGGACGCTGTCGCATAAATGCATAGAGTGTTGTGGCCTCTACAGTGTAGAATATACAATTGATGACGAAATAAGGTAAGATCTCTTCTCATTGTACAAATCTACTTCACTATCGCTATCACAGTGCAGATAAAAATGAATGTTTTCACGAGAAAACATAGCTGTCTTGACTTTTCATCAGAATGAACTGGGAAACTTGTAGAAAGTAATCATTGCGTTTTCAGTCTGTAAAGTGGTTTCGACTGTTTTATATAATCTTTGATGAAAGCTATCGTGCAGGATAAGATTACTATCGGCTGATTGAAGACTCGCGGACATATCTGACGGTACCCTACAAATTGCAATCATTAACTGCTATTTTAAGATGTTTCCATCATTTAGATTCTCCGATATTTCTGCCCGCTGAGATTTGCCCCAGTAAAGTAATGATATCGAAAGATCTTTACTTTTAACCGTGGTGGCTGATTGACCACTGAGATAAAAACTCTTCCTTAAAAATCGACGACCTCATCAAGGCAGCACCCATCAAACTCGACCATTAAGTGCCTCTAAATAAATCATTTTGGATGCAAATGAGCCCTCTTGAGACGAGAGAAAGTTTACTTTCATCAAATCATAGGCGACGAATCAGCCTTCTTTAGAATGACATCCAAATAAAAAAGGCTAACTTTTCTGTACTTTGCAGCAGCATGAAAAATAATGCAGACAGTCGACTGTTTAATCTTTACATAAAGCAAATAATAGCTTTATGAACTGAATAACTCATGCAAAATCAACACATGCAAAATCAACATTATTCGCAGCTTTCACAATACGACAACACACTTTCAAAAAATTTGGATATACCATCTAGTAATCACCAGTAAAAGATCGCATTTCCTGTTGTAAACACTTGTCTCCGCTCTTCCTTTCAATTACTTTGCAAACACTTTCACAATGTGCGTCAGATGGTTTTGACGAAGAACAGTAAAATGAAACATATTCAGTCGTCTTATATAATATGTCTACACATTTAACAGTTCCCAAGAGCTATACGGCAGAGATATAGTCTCTGATTGTTTCTTTGATATTTTTAAACTTTCATTAAAGAGCCAGCAGCTGCAACTTTTGATGATTTTTTTCACAATTTGTGTTTTGTATATCAACTATAAGTTCTTGTATTACTCTCAAAAATAGACGCACCATTCATTCAGTTTGTCGACACTTCATGTATAAGTTTAAAGTGCACTGTTATCGAGTACATTTGTATTTAGTCCTAACTTAAAATGTCTACGCTGAATTTCAGTCCTTATTTTAACACCAATAGCATTACATATGTACACAAATACGTTGTGTTGGCAATGTGTAGCTCAACATACTAAAGGGCGAAGTATAGAAAATATATTTTGTTCTCAAATAGTGTTATAAAATATTAAGTAGCAATTGACATTGCTGGACACAGCATGTGGTGTCGAAATATTGTGTCTTTGTGGTAAGATCAGCGAGTCCATCTTCCTGTTAAGTTCCATTCCAAGGCCTTGTTATTTATCTCCATTTCAAAAACCAAGTCACGATTGATCATACTCCTTAGTCAAGGTCTGTCACACAGTGACCACACAAATACCCACAACTTGTCACCATTTTGTGACCGTCAAGTTTACCGGTTTGTTGAACCCTTGCTGTGTGTAAATCAGACACTTCCTTCTTGACTGTTGAGTGCATACATCATCGCGTTAAACCGCCACGCATAGGAAATATGGTAGCTTCATGTATATGTCGTAACATAAAGGAAAGAAGCTGGATCTGACGACGGTGTCGATGTATAACTGGAACTTATTTATTGAATACGGAACCATGACTCGGCCTATCGGCCCAGCCGCTGATACATGAGTCTGTCTGAGTCCCAGTTCCTAGTTTCGGTCAAAGTTCTAGTTTCTGAGTGAATGTCATGTCTCGGTCACTCCACAGGAGAGTGACCGTGGTTATCGGTCCTCCAGTTCTTGTTTTTTTGTCCTCTGAGTTAGTGTGTCCATTTATACAATATCTTGGCTATGTCGGATGCCGACACCATAAAGAATATAATAAGAAAATGCTTTGATTTACCGACATTAGAAAAGATTACAAAAGTAGAAATTATCACTTGCCCGTGCGTGGCTTGCTACAATTCTTTTGTTTCAAAACCACGCCATGAATAAATTAAAATGATAACAACGGCTCAATATTACGATTGGTTGAAACACATCAGAACATGGGGGTAGTACGCAGAATACCTCCATGAGAAAATATGTTACTGGGTAGTTCTTGTAAATGTGTAAATGAGTGAGATCATGTCGTCGATACTGTGCTGGTATTTCGTGGCGCCAGCATTGTTAGAGTCCAAACAAAGAAACATCAGCTTGATCACTCGCGTCCCAGAACGCTAATGTATTTTGAGCGTGAAATATTACTATTCTGTGCGCCAATTTGGAAGATTATGACATGGGCCAATTTTGAAATAGAAAATGACCTCATTTTCAAAATAATACGTCCGTTCCCTCTGAGTTGAGAATATGACAAAGTACATTTCTTTAAAAGAAAGTCTGAAACACGTGTGATTTATAATCTTAAAATGCATGATCGCTATTAACCTTAAAAATAATCCTCGCGTCTTTGGCGGGTAATAATTGGACTCGTTTGGCCTCGAAGAATAATAGTAAAGAGCGTGTAGGCATTTGGATGGCGGACTTTGTGCGTCTTCTTGTGACCATCTCTTGGTTTGCCATCAGCATTATAATAAATAAAGCCTGTTTGTAAATCTTACAAGAAAAACACGCTGGCTTAGCGTAAAACGGAAATAGAGACCAAGCATTGGTGTTCCAAAAATCTTTGCAAAAATGGTTTTCAAATAAATCCTCATTCGTACGGAAACGTGTGATTGAAAGTGCATGAAATGATATTTTGTTGGACTAAACACTTTTAAAAGTTTTGAGAGAAGCAAAAGATGAACGTTTTCAGATTTGGGCATTCAGCGAAAGTAAAACAATTGAATTTCATACAAAGGGTAATTTGCATAACTGAGAGCACGAGTTGACAATGAGAGGCAACGTAAAAATACACAACGGTAACTAAAAAATTAAAGAAAAAATATACAATACATGATGTAGATATAATTCACATTGCAATAGCATACTGAATCGTGAATCAAAGAATTCTGCTTCTGAGGGTGTGACATCAGGCAGTATGACGGAGCCTGCCGTTACCCCGCACACTACGAGATCTCACACAATAAAATCATAGCAAATGTCAATGTGTCACTCAACAGCTGATAAAACACTTAAGAAAAGTTACAGTTATAACAAAAATACAAGTAAAAATGGATTTGTAATGTTTGTTTTTTCTTGTTGAGTTCTGATTCTTTAGTCAGTCACTTTCTTCTCATGGTCAATTGTTCTTAGCGCACCAAGAAAATGTCTTTACGTTTTTGTCCGTAAGTTAATCTTTAACTTCTTGAGGTATCTTGAGTTCAGTTTCTTTTTCTGGCGCTTGTATAGTTCGTTTCAATTGGTCGTTGTTCTGTCAAAACTGTTTGGTTTGTAGAGTTACCGAGGTTGGTTAATTTCCTTTCAGTAATTCTATTCAGCGATCTCGTCGTTTGAAAATTTTCTCACAGTGATTGCATACAAACGCAGGTTCCGAAATGGCAATATAATCGAAAAATCGAAAGCCAAGAATCGTACTCAAAAATTTCCTTATTTCCCAACCCGCTTGTATTTGCGTTATAATATTTAAGTATTCCATCCCGCGTGTGTAGTAGGCTCGAAGATTTGCTATGTATTGTTTTGTCGTAGGTATGCGATTAACGAGCCTTTTAAAATGGAGAGTGACCGTGGTTATCGGTCCTCCAGTTCTTGTTTTTTTGTCCTCTGAGTTAGTGTGTCCATTTATACAATATCTTGGCTATGTCGGATGCCGACACCATAAAGAATATAATAAGAAAATGCTTTGATTTACCGACATTAGAAAAGATTACAAAAGTAGAAATTATCACTTGCCCGTGCGTGGCTTGCTACAATTCTTTTGTTTCAAAACCACGCCATGAATAAATTAAAATGATAACAACGGCTCAATATTACGATTGGTTGAAACACATCAGAACATGGGGGTAGTACGCAGAATACCTACATGAGAAAATATGTTACTGGGTAGTTCTTGTAAATGTGTAAATGAGTGAGATCATGTCGTCGATACTGTGCTGGTATTTCGTGGCGCCAGCATTGTTAGAGTCCAAACAAAGAAACATCAGCTTGATCACTCGCGTCCCAGAACGCTAATGTATTTTGAGCGTGAAATATTACTATTCTGTGCGCCAATTTGGAAGATTATGACATATATCTAACAGCGTAGAGGTAGCTGGTTAGTAAATTTTTTCCTGAGCGTAAAATTCCAAGTGTCGTTCAACTTAGCCAGAGGTCACCGTGAAGGTGGTTAGGAAAACCACGCAAATATGCAACCGTTTGATACGCTTGTTTGGCGAAAATAACAGATACTTTCTATGCATAAGAGTTTACATTGTGATGCATAGTACATATCCTTGCAGATATGGCCTTGAAAATTAAAGCGATAACATGGGCAGTGTTTCATAAAGTGTGTGTTACAAAAAATATGAAAAAGGGAGATGATAAGCGTTTCTTTGTATATACACGTTATTCAAAACATAAGAGCAATGAAAGTCGGTCTACACTGGGTGTTCAATGCATGTTGACATGGAGGAGTCAAGTCATGGATCATATCTTCATCTCCAAGGAGCCAGACTGAATTGTTGCGTACCGACGGGGACGACATTGGAAACTGTGCCCATGCGCAGTTCAGATGATGTTTTTGTGATAGTGATTTTGTAAATCTAATGCTATCTTCACAGATACATGACAGTTCATAGAGCAGACAGAGTATTCTTTACTGCTGAGGGGTGCCCTAGAAAGGTACTACTAATATACTGAGTGAACAATCAGTTCGAAAGGCGGGTGGGGGTATTCAGGGAACGAGCATTATTAACGGCAGGGGGTGAAGAGAGAAAATATTTCATCGACTTTTCTTCGCCCCCCCCCCCCCCCGCACACGACGTTAGTCAAAATTTTCAGAGCCGCCCCCTCCCGTTTTCAATATAATTTTCATGCCCCTCGCCAACATAAATATGTAAAATATATTTGTGTTATAGAGAGAGAGAGAGAGAGAGAGAGAGAGAGAGAGAGAGAGAGAGAGAGAGAGAGAGAGAGAGAGAGAGAGAAAGAGAGAGAGAGAGATAGATAGATAGATAGATAGATAGATAGATAGATAGATAGATAGATAGATAGATAGATAGATAAAAAATTAGCCACTATTTCAAACAAATGTACTGACAAGAGTACGATGATTTAAAGCGCATTTTCTGTACAAGAATTAGAAATTTGATCACTGAATTTCACCTTAAAATGTCATTTCACTGTGTGTGGTAGGCTATAGTGCAAACTATGAACAATGTCGTCCCCCAAACAAAACTCGATATATATCTTTGCTTTTTTATATATGTTTGACAATTAATAATCTTATACATGTAATTAAAAATAGTGATCATGAGGGCAATTGTGTACAAGAAATTTGATTGTGGAATTTCACCCAAGAAGTGTCATTTCACTATACATGGTTGTCTATGGCGAAAACTATGAACACTTATTTTCAAATACAAAACTTGTAATATCTATATTTTTGAACACTGATATGAATGTACTTTACTAGAATATAGTGATTGAGAGGGCAAGTGTGATAAAAAGAAATTTGATTTTGGAAGCACATACTGTAAATGATCACCAGTCATTCAAGTTGAAACACAGCTGTTTCATTGACTAACCTCAGAAAACTGGTTTATGAAAGATTTGTTTTCTGTCCTGTGCAGATTTGGTATGATTTGCATTGAGAGGAAAGTTTAAGCCCCCTTTATGGTGCTCTGGACTTTTCAAGGCCCCTTGGACACCCTGAGTTTTTTCATGCCCCCCCCCCTAAAGTTTTCTATTACGGCCCCTCTAGATCTGTCGTTAATGATGTTTGTTTCCTTGTGAAGGTTCGATTAATACCATCATTCCATAACCATATTATTTTCTCTTCTGTTGGCCACATATTTGGTTCTTCTGAAACAGGGAAATAGTTATATCACAATTTCAAATACAGGAAATAAAATTTTTAAATGCTAAAGAACCATGAGTTGATAACGAACACTAGAAGATGAGAGATTGTGTGATGTCTAATCTATCGTGCACAGCTGAAAAACACGCACGAACTCTCAGTTAGAGAAAAATCCCCCTTTTAAATTTTCACGACAGAATATCAATATTATGTTATGATATAATACTGATAACAACAGTAAACTGCCTCAGCGACGGTATACCGTTGACCAATTCACTCCATATACAATCACTATTGGTTCATGGCTAAAATAGCAAATGACAAACACACTTACACTCACAAAGACACACACGCATTTATTTGAGTGGCATTCTATGTATGTATGTATGTATGTATGTATGTATGTATGTATGTATGTATGTATGCATGTATGTATGTATGTATGTATGTATGTATGTATGTATACACAAGGGAGAGACTAAATATTTGTATTTATATGCAGAGAGAGAGAGAGAGAGGAGAGAGAGAGAGAGAGAGAGAAATACAAGTCAGAACTGTGACAGGAACATTCTGGTACAATCTTACAGTATTACATATCTACCGTGTTATGATTCATAATGGTGACCTCCCTATATAACAGTACAATATGGACAACACAATACCCATTCATATATCAGCAGCTAGTCGTTGCTGCAAATTAGCTTCGAGTTTTACATCTACGTAGAGTCGACTATCAACTTTCGCTGAACAACACACATTCTCGTCAGCAGAAATCTTATGCCAACTTTAATTTATGCAGAATTAAGCTGCAGAAACCCTGAATTTGTGACATTTTTTCTAATATTGGTGGGAAAAAATCAATAAAAATTATTTCTGCCAGGAGTCAGCCTCTGAAAACTAAGTATAGCTGTTATACTGTGTGGACAGATGTGTAATAGTCTCATAGGACTTCTATTGAAATTTAAGTGACGATGCCATTGTTCAAAAATAAATCATTTTCAAACGCGACGATGTTCAAGGAGTAGCTAAAGCTTCATCAGCTACATTTTCTATAGATTTCGCTGTATTTCTACTCTGTCAATGCAGTTTCATGTCCTACTCCAACAATAATGACCAAATGTTTACTGTTCAACCAACCAATACAGCATGTAAGTGTGTAAAGTCAATTATTTTTGAAGACATTCGACTCAACTGTGGTCTTTACGAAAATGTATTGATTCACAGTAATATAGTTTTAAATTGTACACGATGCTTTGTGATTGTCAGGCTTATAGTGCTATTTTGTATTCCAACATATTTTGGAGGAAAGAAGAAGACCAAATTAAATATTATGAAAGGTGACATTTACTACCCTTTTAATACAACAAGGTGTCAATAGTTTACTGAAAACTAAGCTTAGAAAATTTCGTCATGTTAAGTTCTCACAAATCTCACTGTCCTTAGTGCACTGCAGTAAAAGCGTGCAAAATCAGAATGCAATGTGTTAGAATCTTTGTCATCTTTGGTGATGAACTGAGAACCGCAATCGTTCTTAACTCATGGTGTGTAAGCCGGATCACGGGAATCCAGGTTATCTTTAGGTTATAATACTTAGAACAGTCTAAATGTATGTCTCACATCAGGCAGATACAGTTTTCTTATACGTACGTGCTTTAGAACGGTTTCAAGGGACGACCGTACAATGGTTTAAGAGACGCGATATGATAATGTCATATATGGCGCTTTGAGACGATAGGTTATGGCTCGAAGCAATGAAGGGTTGACCTCAATACTAAAAGCCAGCCTGGTGAAGAGTTTGGTAGAAGACATTTTACTGAATCAAATTTACACCGTTTATTCACTGCAAAAAAGGGGTTTTCAAAATTGCATTTCTTATAATGCCTGTTATAATATGGGGACTCTAAAATCACTTGCATAGCGAATTTCTTTGGAAATCAGTCTGATTTACTGGAACAAGAAAATTGCTATTCCAATTTAAGCTTGATATCATCTCTCACTGCATGATCCACTGATTTGATGTGGCTTTTAACAATGATCTTAATAATATCATCAATGATTTTAATAAGCCTACAAATAATTATGAATCTTTTCTGAAACCAAAAACCTCACAAAATCATTTTACTGATTCTCACAATTAGAGTACTGACAAAATGCATGAGTTGTCCATTTCGAGTAAAAGAAAATAATGTACTTCAGAAGAGGCATTGGCCATGAGATACCCCTGTGATCTCTCTACAGTAGCAAAAACGAAACAAAACAATTTATCATATTGAGTTAAATTCTCTGACGTTTTCTAGGATGAGTTATATAATTTCTACTGAAAATATTTCATTATTTTGTTTGGTCTAGCTCTGATGATATACTTTAGGAGACACTTGTACTCCTGTTATCAATAACGGCCTCATATTTAAAGCAAAACGAGCTATCTGTGCAATTAAAATGAAAAATAGGAAACTCTCATATGCTATCTATTGCTGCAGGTCAGGTACAACCATATCATGCTGTGTATGGAATTGCTAAGCAACGAAAAGAGATAAGCTAGAGACACAATATTGTGAATAGATAAAAGTACTACCAACGATACTAACTGACAATAGAAAATCGTAATATTTACTCATTTGAGACAAGCACTTTAGCCTCTCAGCTGTCACTGATAAAACTTTCTCGGTTTCAAAAAGGACTACATTGTAACTAAACTTCAAAAGAAACTGTTCATATGCTAGTGAACAGTTAATAGCATCTCATTCATCGCTTTATGCGTGTTGACATATTTGGATAAGCGAATGTAACGCTCTAAATAGCTGTACAAACCGGTTGTCAGTTCCGTCTTCATCGCATTACATCCTAACTTGTGGATGCCCAAATTTTATTCTATGTACTATTTGGTTTCCTTGCTATAGTATTATTCCATGCATCGAGTTGCATTGATGCAGAGTCAAACCTTAGCAATTTGCTGAAGCTTGAATCTTATCTCTGCGAAAATAGTTATTTCTTCGTCTTTTTTGCCGACGAAAACAGTTCTGAATGGAGAGTGATGATTTCATTGTGCACAACTGGAGTACGGTAAAACAGCAGATACGCTTACTGTTGGGAAGTACCGTGGGTGTATGTGTTTAAGCAAGTACGGACATCGTAGAGTCTACTAAATCACTGTCGAAAGTTGAAACAGTCTGGAAAAACCACAGACATCCTGATTACAAACAACATGATACTATCAGGAAAAGGAAAAGATTCATGACTTAGAGATGGATCCAAAGTACTACATTTTGTGACATTCCTTGAAACCCTTTTAACGTTTGAACTGTTTTCTCGGTATGTGGTTGTCTATAATGCACCTTGCCAATGAGAAGAATGTCATGCAGTGGGGTCTCCCCACGCAGTTTCTCACATATAATGAGATAAAGGTCACTAAAGGATATAGGAAAGCTCATTACGTCTTTCAGCGTTGGAAAATGGCCCTATACTGTGTCCCATGAATGTTCAATTAGTAACATGCCAACGCTAACAACAAGGTGATGATATGTGATGCTTAGACATCCCTCACACTTTCTCGCTGTGCCACTGTGAGAGTGTACAGTTTAAGTCACGGCTCCTGTAGTCTGGAACCAAACCTTCAATTTCAAGTTCTGCTTATCAGTTTGAATTTGCATAACCTGAAACGCACGGCTATGCTCTACGCTGCGGCTAATTCCCCTCAACACTAAATATTTTGCCTATAAACACTGAAATCGGTCAATCACTCTTCTTTCATTAATATAAAATTTCCTCCTCTGATAACATCTTTTTCATAAACACAATATTAAGTGAACATATTTTTACAAAGGAACCGTTGGTGTTGTAAACATCCAGTGCACTTCTTCATAGATTGATTTCATCAACAGATTTCTACAGCGACATCAACAATATCGCCTTTTCAATGCCTTTGTTTTTAAGGTACTTAGCTGCAACGCAATTGCAGAGTGTATACGCAAGACGTGTATTCCCGTGTTTTGATGAACCAAACATGAAGGCAAATTTCAGCATTGCAATAACACATCGCAAAAAACGACAGGCGTACGCAAACATGCCATTAAGATACCAGGTGCAGCATCAGGAGGACTGGGTGACGTCATACTTTGACACGTCCGTTTACATGTCAACATATCTAGTTGCCATGGTAGTGGCTGACTTCCGGTGTAAAGAGACAGTTACCAGTACTGGTGTAGAGGTAAAATTGATTATGAAAGTAATTTCTGTATCATAGACCTTGGAACATTGCTTTTACAGTGAAACTATTGTCATAGTTACCACATGTTGGAAAACCAAATTGTAATATGCGCAAATATTTTCTGATTTTCAATTTACTTTGCGAGTGATTATTAATATAAAACTTTAAATTTCATCTTTGTAAAACAGTTGTTTTAAAGTTTTTTCGGTTTGATGACACAGTTGTATAACATGCACACAGTGTATCCAGTATTCGATAAAAAAATCATACTTCCTGGATGTTAAAACTCGTTACAAAACCTGCAGCGAATGTTTTACTCAATGATTGTTAAAATTATGCGTCAAACAATCAGAATAAATCGTACACAAGTGGAGAAAATACTTCAGCATTACGTTTTTGTTTATAGAGGTCCATCCCTTTTTAGCTACGTGTTTGTGCAATCCCAGAGAAGATAGACTCTGTCGATTACTCTATCAGAGTTGGCAGCCAGCTGATGTCCTACTTCCAAAGATTGTTCGTTTTGCCGTATATCCTGCCAAAGATAGGTATGCTCTCTTTATATGTTCAGTAAAGTCATATTTCTATTATCATTAAAGATACTGCGACAAGCATGAATAAAATTTGAATGAATTAATCGAACAGCACAATATCATTTCAATAACAACGTGTGATCATGAGACAATTGATTTTATTCAACGACGTCGAAGTTACTGTACTTTTCCAATAAGCTGAGAACTACTCAAGTTGTGTGTAAATGTCTATTATTTTTCGCACAGATCTGTTTTCTTAAGCTAAATTTGACCTTTTCTTAAACTTATGTGCTTCATTCAATATTTGCAGACATGGTTGCGCTCCCATACCCCCATGCAGGCGCCATGGAGAATTGGGGTTTGGTGATCTATGCTGAAGACAACTTATTGTATAACACACAGAGAAGCACCCCAGCAGACAAACTGCAGGTAGCAAGAATCGTAGCTCATGAAATTGCACACCAGGTAAATGACCATTCCACTTCAATTATGTCTTTTGGTTTTAGAACCTGCTATTTGACTTGGTTTTTTTTCTAACATTTATGAACTTTAAATATGCAGTGCCATATAGTCAAAAGAATCCGAGTAAATCCGAGAATATCCGAGCAACTCCGAGTAAGCCAACGCATCAGAAGTCTTTCACAAGACACCAGTCATGGGTGTAGCATAATGAAGTCCATTAATATGAAACATTTCTTTCATAACAAGCAAAATATACAGATTTTTCAATCTATGATACTTCATAATTCAAACACTTTTTCATTTAGATGTGAAATGAACAACATTCCATAAATAATATGACCATGGTCAAATACCATAGACAAAGCAGAAAATATTTTAGCTTGATTTTAATTATATCTCTTAAGAAGGCCGGGGGAGCTAGTTTTATAAGTCTTAGCCAAATCTGATGTGCACAGTCACTTCTTCTCTTATCTTTGAGAAAATAAAACACAGCTATAACAAAAATAGCAGTTCATTTATTATTTTCACATGAAAAACATCTTTTTCTTGAAAACCTTACACTTGGAGAAACACAGCAACCCCTTCAGGTGCATCGGTGAGAATGTAAAACTGTCTTGTCATTCTTTACCTTTGTAATATATGTGACTGTATTAACGTCTTAAATGTTGGTCCATGTCGCTTTCACATACATTCTCACAGAGAATACTGCCCAAGATAAAATGTATGATATGGATGTGTTTTATAAACTGCAGATTTAACTATGATCAGCACATTTTGCAAAACAATTTGCAAATATACACAGACATTTATTATGTATATCTCTGAAGGGTACGCCATAAACTGTGTATCTGGGCGATGCAATTCGTGGTGGGTATGACATATTTGATGCAATTCTGGGCTGGTATCTTACAATTAAAACCAAACTGACCCACCATCACCACCACCACCACCACCACAATGTACCAATACAAAATTCAAAAACATGGTGAGCCCACCAACACAAAATAAAAATTGATTTCGTTGCAATGACAGGCCTCGAAAAATTAGGGTGAATCCATCGCCCCAGGCCGAAGAAACTGACCAGTCCCTAACAATATAAAACACTCGATATATCGGCATGTCGAAAGATTCACTCACTTTCTTCTCTGAACAAACTGTTGCAATGTATTTACTGTAAGCTTTTCCCCGCCACGGACAAAGTATTGGTGATTGACTATGCATGGTCCGTCTTGATGGATAGGCCATGACTTGATTACTGATATTCTGAGATAATGTCCCAATTGCAAATACAGTTGGATCACTCGTTAAGATGTGACCGTCAATGAAATGTCGTATTGATGCAAGCAAGATATGATGACTGATTGTACGACAGAAGTCTTTGCCTATCTGGCAACTTCGCCTTGAAGTCAAGACATTGGTCACGTCACCAACTCCATCGACGTGAGATAACAGTCATTAAAGGAGAACAGTTTGATTTCTGGGAAATTTGGGAATTTTGTCAAATTTTTGGCAGGGGAACAAAATAAATAATCTGATCCTGCAATGGCTTAAAGTGCTCCAACAGACAGTGTTAAAAAACACAATTGTCGCTATTGTGCAGATCTCAACAAACTGGGAAATACGACTCTCCCATATTCTCTGGATGCACGCAAGTCCTATGGTTTTTGCCAGCATTTACAAAAGTCTGATCGTAGTGCATTTCACAAAACGTTTTCGTTCCAATGATACACCCTGGAAAACATATTTAAAAGTTCATTTGAATAAAGAGGGACTATTTGACTTGCCCTACAAAATTGAACATTTCAAAATACATAACAAGATAAATTAGCTAGTTTCAAAAGCCGTTGGTATTCTCTTAATATATTTCTGTATTTATGTTCAGAAAAAAAAACCAAAAAGTATTTAATAAGAACTCTTAGAAATAGCTGACTATACTGACTTGATGAACCAGATATGACCTGAAAATGCTCACGTGTTTCATTATATATTGCAGTTGTGTGTAAATTTTAACTTTTGCCACATGTTTTCAACTTCTTTGAAAAAGTTACGATCAACATCATGAACAATATTCACCAAAGATTACTTATAAAGGTCACTAATTATACAAATATGTAATTAGCTGAAATAAAAATGCTAAATTTCTTTGACTGCTGTCATTGTTTCACGACTTTACATAGCAAGTGTAATTACCTTTGGTCAAGTCCTTCAAACTAAATCTGCCAAACTGTGAAGGCACATTAGATGTGCAAATTATAAATTAGCTGACATGAAAATGCGAAATGACTTTCAATATTATTGGAACTTGGTATCATCAATGTACATTGCATGTTTTGCAAACTTTGATCAAGTAAATCCCGGTATATATCCCTAATTTGGAAAGTTCATTAAATATGCAAATTAGAAATTGGTTGAAATTAAATGCAAAAGTGACTTTGAATAATGTTGTATCGATGTATCTTCAATGTACATAGCAAGTTTTGTCAACTTTGGTCAAATTAATAAGATATCCTTAATTAGGAAAGTTCATTAGATATGCAAATAAGGAATTTGCTTAATAACTTTCAATAATGTTGTATCATAGTACTTTCAATGTACATACCAAGTTTTATCAACTTTGGTAGAGTCAATTCAGATATATATCCCTAATTAGGAAGTTCTTAAATATGCAAATTAGCAATTGGCTAAAGTACAAATGCTAAGTAACTTTCAATAATATTGTATCAAAGTATCTTCAATGTACATAGCAAGTTTCGTCAACTTTCGTCAAGTCGATTCAGATAAATATTCCTAATTAGGAAAGTTCATAAAATATGCAAATTAGGACTTTGCTAAAGTGCTATATCCCCAATAAGGAAAGTTCATTAAATATGCAAATTCGCAATAATCTTTCATGTCATCCCTTAATACCTTTCACGGCTGATATATCTTGTTATGATCATCATTTGTTACAAATCTCATCAAATTGTGTGCAGTGGTTCTCAATGTATGTCCATTTTTTCTAAAACTATTAATTAACTAAGCAAGTCACACCCACCAAAAACTAATCAGTGCTTGCCATTTGCAAACTGAATCTATGTACAAGATTTGATTTTGACCTAATGAGCCGCTTTTGAGATATCGGGCCAACAGATAGACAGACAGACTGACAGACAGTCGGACAGACAGACATCGCTGCGACAGATGCTCACGTGTGTGAACACGTGAGCAAAAAACGACTGTACCAGTGCTGAGTCTGACAACTGCATCATCACATCACTTTTATTAGAGTGCTGCACTATCATGTAGCTATTATTAGACCAAAGTCACCGTCAATCTACTTAGAACTTTATGGCAGCAGTTTGTACTAGATGCTGTACCATATTGGAATTGATCACACTACACATGCCAGATATGTTTTTCCGACTCTTGGCACTATTAAGGCGGCCTAACTCAGAGAGATCAGAGGTACAGCACTTCCCATATCACTCAGCTCAGAATGGATGTTTTTACCAGTTGTCTCTTGCAAATGAAATTTACACAGTAAAGCATGCATTGGAACAGCTGTTTATTTCAATTTAAAGAATACAACAATTTATATATAGGTACGTATTTGAACCAGTGACATGTTTGAAGTATATGTCTGAAGTACATGTTAATATCTTGGTTTCTGAGGCAAAAAGAATGCATGGCCTCTGCATATATAACAATAATTTGATGCAGGCTTGACTGTAGAACAAAACCATTGCTGTCCCAGTGACAGGGAAAAAATGATGACACGCCCATTTCCTCTATCCTACCCCACCCCCGAAATCAAATAGTTCTCCCCTTACCGAGATTATACTGTGTACACATTAGATCCTAACCCGGATTCCCACGACCCCATGACAACATGTGGCGTTAGTTTCATGATGTAATCAAAGCAGGATTGAATTGCCCTATTTTTATTGCCAGAGTTTTGCTGCCTGTCGATCGTGTTCATGAGCAAATCCAAAGTTATCACCGTTGTTCTCGTTGTCTGGAACGTGAGAATATGTCAATATGTCCCTGCAAGACTGTCAATTTTCAATGTAACCTGAATTAGTTGATGCCATAGCCAGAACGATGTACGCAATCATTAAAAATGTAATCTGAAGCTTCTCGCTGTATTTTTCAAAGACTGCATGGTTACTTCAGCAATTTGCCTTTACCCCTCTCTGGGTACACATATGTCAATACAGGTACTTTTATAGATGGAAAAAAGAGAGATAAAATCATAACATGAGACATTGGTAGTCAAACTACTGGGGCTAGATATAATACATGATGCCTTCTTTGTGTTTCTTTCTGAATTGCAGTGGTTTGGTAATATTGTCACGTGTTCGTGGTGGTCGGATTTATGGCTTAATGAAGGCTATGCACGATACCTGGAGGGTATTGGAATGGAATACGTTGAACAAGACTTGGGGGTAAGGACAATTATCCAAAGCTAGCGTATGTGCGGCTTGTCATTATCTCCCTCGGTAACGCACCACGCGTGATCAAGCTTGTGCATTTTGCTTGTGTTATCTTTCGAGGTCTTGTGAAATTGAGGCAAAAGTCACGTTTTGAAACAAATGAAATATTTTCTTCTTTATGTATTATCGGCCGCTGCGGCTTTGGAATGATGCAGTGTATTCAGGGGCAACAGATATGATATTCGCTTATCCCTGTATTTGTTATCTCTTATTACGCTTCCTTGCTTTTCATGCAACCATAAGTTACGTTGTGAATATTCGACGATATTATGATCAACATAATTCGATCATGAAATTAAGGACAAACTAACTTCTTAAATAAACGATAACGAACTAATCCTAAGCGTTGGCATACAGTAAGACAACACTGAAGAGTTTAGTTTACTGAATGCGACATGGTCCTCTCATAAAAATGACATTATTTTCTTGCAGTACATGAACCAGTTTTACATGCGTGATGCTATCTATGAAGCAATGCTTTTTGACTCCCGATCGCGTTCGTCGCATCCAATCGTCATGCCCGAAATCGGCTGGCCCCATGAAAACGAAAATATGTTTGATGCCGCCATCACTTACAGTAAGGTGAGATTTTTTGCCTCGTGGAGGCGCTCTCGAGGAGCAGCCGCGACTTCCTCAAAATTATATGACTTCGCTTCCTTGGCTTAGACTATGTATGTATGTATGTATGTATGTATGTATGTATGTATGTATGTATGTATGTATGTATGTATGTATGTATGTATGTATGTATGTATGTATGTATGTATGTATGTATGTATGTATGTATGTATGTATGTATGTATGTATGTTATATATATGTATGTATGTATAACTGTTATATATATATATATATATATATATATATATATATATATATATATATATATATATATATAAACAGATTAATTCAAGTGCTGAAATCTATCACTTAAGTTTCATGCTTCCTGCAATCCTCAGATAGAAGTGAAAGGATTACTAGCTTGACATTCTTACATATATGATTGGGACGAACCATTCTATTTGTGTGTTGTGTTAAAATTCGATAAATAATATTTGTTTTGGTGGCGACATTTTGAAACCAACTCAGAGCGTTTGTTTAACAGTGTAGATTTGTCAGCATTGATAATGTGCAGCTTTTCTGATATACAAAGATTACATCGCTTGCTTAATATTTGCTAGAGTAGCTCGATGCTTTGTCAATGATTGACCACGAAATGTCAAAGACTTGGCCCTTACTTCTTAAGTTAAATATACATATATATATATATATATATATATATATATATATATATATATATATATATATATATATATATATATATATATGTTTCTTTGTCCTTATATAAACCGATGCCATAACCGATGCATGTGTATTTTTTTCATGTTTTATGACCAGGGTGGCTGTATCAGCACTATGTTAGAGAGTATCTTAGGACGAGACATCTATTTCAGGGGTTTGGTATATTATCTCGACAAACACCAATATGACAGCACAATGAGTAACGATCTGTTTGTCGCACTGGACGAAGTAAGCATAAAAATATTACCTTTTATGTCAATATCATTCAAAATTCTCCATGTCCAAACGTTCTACTTCCCCGCACATTTTATTCAAAATTTTACAGAAATGATTCCGTCCCGATGAGAGAGTTGAATTCAGAGTAGACGTCGCCCCTGTGAGACTTTTCAATCTAAAACCATCTTGCATTGCCTATGCAGTTTAGAGCCACGTTTGTTTATTTAGAAACAAGCGAAGAATGCGAAGTTTACATCATCAAAATAGAAAGAATTGGAAGCTATTGTGAGTTTTTAATTACAGATAAACGTAAGTTGTTTCGCTGCAATAAAATATTTGCATTGTACCTTCTCTTTTGATTGCTTTTCATCCTGAAGGAAAATAGAGTTTCCCTGACTAAAAGTTAGCAAAGTTTAACAAGTTCATCAAGTTTTGGAAGGACTCAATCCGTTAACATGATTCTTGTTAAAATTGCTTCAAATAGAGCTTTTCTTGCTGAGAAATGGGCAGCCTTTGTATGTAATTCGTTAATACTTTACAAGTGTAAGTGTACTTGCACCTAGCGAGCGGGCAATGTTGACCGATTTTGAGAAAAAAATTATAACTCGCAATGGGAAATCTCACAAGATTGTGTAATATCTACAGGTAGCGTACGGATTGTTAGAAAAAAGTTTGGCTGATCTCATGAGTCCATGGCTGAGTCAGTCTGGCCATCCCTTCGTCACCTTAACCAGAACAAGTAACAGAACAGTCCATGCAACACAGGAATTATTTCTACTGTATAAGAAGGACAAACCACTCAAGAAGTACCCCCATGTTGGGTAAGGTCTTTACATACATTTATTTGTTCCCGCAGTAGAAATGCGTACTGTGTAACCGATGAGCTTCAGATTGTGTATACATCTCTGTGAGACCTGTCACTCGGAATATCCATTTCACTTAAATCATAGTAATTTGGCATTTTCAAAATAAAAAGAACGAAGTAGGTGTTAGAGTGCATGACTTGCACGAAAATGTGTAGTTATGGAAGTCAAGTCATTTCACTCATTGGTCACCCATTGGGTGGAGACTGGCAAACCATGGCCATAAATGTGCCAGGCCCATCGGCATGATCAGTATTTATCGATTTCAGTTTTTTTCAAATTTTATGTAATCTTACAGTGTAAGAATTTCAACTACTAGTATATCGAAACAAAAGCACCACCCATTTGCCAAAGATGGCGCTATACAGCACTCTTTGCGGGCTGGTTGGTTATCATTTTCAAAGGAGGTTGCTCATCTGTACTTGCGGAGTGGTAACAATGCAATAGCGAGATATGGACCTTTCACAGACAACTGTGCGAGGCAGCCGAGGGCAACCCTAAAAATACCTGGTTACAATTTATGAAAAAAAAAACAACACAATTTAGGTGTCCCCGAAACATGCAGGCTCTCGTTTTTCGGAATGTAAGTCTGTGAGGAAAGAAAGAAAGGCTTAAACAGGTCTTCCAGTAAATTAGATTTTGCTTCAATTATTGACTGAGCAAGTACACGGTTTAGCAGTTAATTCAAAGTGCAGTCAGACTGTCTGTAGAGAGTGTCCGCTGTTATAAAATTCCTGTTGGCTAAATCGTCTAAACTTTCAAATTGTATAATTACAGTGCTATCACAATACACTCAACGCCTTGTAAGACATCAACACCTTCCATGCTTTTTAATGCGGATTTTTTTGCGTAAAATTAATTCAATGCCGCTGCTGTGTTGGGATTTGAGAGAAATGATTTTCCAACACAGCTCCAATCATATTCAAACAATTTCATAATTAGTAACGTAGTTTATCTTATGTGCTCACAGTTAGTCCTCCCGCGTCCCATTGAGCTGAGAACATATTCAGTTCACATCTAGATTAACTCAAATCTGATTAAAATCAGACGTGGAGAGATAACATATGTCTAACAGCAAACCAGGGCAACAAAGAACAAGTAAAGGTAGACGCATCGCAAAGTCAACATCTGATTTTTATCAGATTGGTCAGTTGAAACAGCTGATTCATATTTATAAATTTAAATGTTTGCAGACAGAGAAGTGATTGGAGCTCAAAACTTCTTTCAGCTCATACCATAAAGGCACTTCGTTGGTTCATCCATTCATTCATTCATTCGTTTTTCATTTATTTATTTGTCTGTTCTTTGTCTTTCTACAAAACAGTTACCAGTGGTACATTCCTCTCACCTACACATATGAAGCACAGAAAGACTTCGATGGCGGTCATCTTATATGGATGAATATGGGGCCAGGTTTGTGTAAAGTGACCCTACTGCTAACGCCATTTACAAGAGTATATAGAATGTAAAAGTATAGGGTACTGGGTTGCTGTTATTTGATTTTTGGCGTAGGATGCCAAGCGCCCTCAAAGTTATATGTTTTTTTTTCAACATAAAACGCGTAAGAGCAACGAATGCTCTCTACATCCAATCCCATTACACTCTTACTTCAGAACAAAGAAAGAATTACGTATGCAAAAGGAACGGTTTTAGTATCCTGACATTACATGGGATCAATTTGGAGGGTTTTGTCTTAATACCTCAACTATTCAACAGACGAATCTTTGAACTGATGTCTACACTAGAATACTTAATATCTTTTGTTCTGGTCACGCGACCAATATTTGATAACGATTTGTGTGTACTTGGTATACAGTAAGCATATCAGCCGAAGATTAAGATGAGAAATGACGGCACAAATAGCAAGGTCACCAGTTAAAGCTTACACAATTCCTTTAATCTCTACAGCGACCTTTGACCTACCTACTGATGCTTCGAAGTCTCAATGGATGTTAGCTAACATAAACCATATGGGATTTTATCGTGTCAACTATGACCTTGAAAACTGGGAGCTCTTAGCTAGGCAACTAAAAACTGATCACACGGTGAGTTAATTTTGCCAGAAATACAACACAAAGCCAAGGGTTAGATCAAATATTGACTCTAACTCGAATCAAACCGCTGAAAGCAGGTTCGGTATCAGAAAAAGAACAAACATTTCAAGCCGCCGCGATTTCGTTAAAAAATGAAGGTTTTTAGCCGGTCGGTAGGGGAATTACAAATGGAATAGTGAAAAGTAACAGTTGATGGTGAAACTTGAGATGTTAATCGTTTTTGCATCGCCAGACAGATCCTCCAAACAGCGTCTACATTGCTACTAGTAATCTATAAATCGGTTTATCCATTCCGCACGGATTTTCCAAGGTCTCATTTGCTGCAATCATATCATTGAAGACGACAGACTGACATCAAAAACCAATGAGGATTCTGCATCAACTATGTTGTCATATCTTCTACAGATACTGTTCAGTATATTCAATGAAACAGTTGATGAACATATTTACATGAAAGTGATGTATGATTTGTGACCTTAGGGATTTTCTTATCGACAGTTTTTATCTTGATCAATTCTCTACGTTCATCAGTAGCGATATACTGGCTGCGGTAGCAAGATTCATATCATTATTAGTTACTAAAATAAGATCAAAACCTTTGGTCATGAAGATAAAATATTCACCATCAGATTCTTTTGTACTCTATGTGACAAGTTTGATAAACCCATAAACTCATACAAATATGATAATACTAACCGTACAAAGCCGTGTAGATGTGTGAGGTTGTGAAACTCATTTCACTGTAGTGTTCTCTCTGACCTTCATTGGTTTCAAATTTCAAACTTCAATTTTTGGAGTTGAAAAGCTCTGTATGTATTATGAGATGGTTTCTTTCGAATCTACTCAAATATGTATTCAAATAGCGCGCCAGTTGTTTCCGTTGTAAAAATATCATAGTGCATTACCTGTATCACAAATTGTGAACAGCGTTCCATTCTCAAACTAACAATGCAGATACATTGTGACCAAGTGCTTGGTGTAACATGCAACTCTAACGCGATGTTAACATCATTTTATCTTTGCAAATGGGTTTTAAAACAGGAAAAATAATTACGTCTTGATTTCGCCGTCAACGAAAACAACGATGCCGTTCAAGTTGCAGAAGAAGGCTGAAGCTTAACGGTAGCAAAACCGCTCCTCATGAGTTTTTCACTCCTTACGTTTACCGTCCTGCTGGGCTAAAAACAATTGGAAGGTCTATTTCGAACGAAATTGTATTGTCGTCTGCTTCTAGCGATTCAGTGCTTAGATGACTGGCTAACATTATTCACTGTATACACAGGGGTGTTCTAAAAGCATCATTGCACTGATAAAAGGTGTTTATACGGTTGAGCATTCTCGAAATATTGTTCTCTCACCTGGAGGCTACATAAACTTGCTTTCTTTATTTTTTTCTAGGTCATACCTGTACGCAACCGAGGCGCTCTTATCAGTGACGCACTGAGTCTAGGAGAAGCTCAGAAGCTTGATAACGTCATCGGTTTGAAATTAATGGAATATTTGATAAATGAGAGAGATTATAACCCATGGTACACAGCGTTCCGATTTTTAACGTACCTGCAAGATATGATCGCTCGAACATCCACATATTGGTATTTGCAGGTAATAATCTTACTATCTATATTGTTCCCAGGTTATGATGTTTCCTTTTCATCATTTCGATAAATATAAAATAAATCGCCATGCAAATGCAAGCTTGACAATCTAAGATATTAGATAGATCCTAGCAATTTGTGATAAGTTTCGAAGTGGTTACACATGAGTAGTGTCTGGTACACATAAGACGCACATTTCTTTAAGCACACGGGGAAATGATCGGTATCAACGATATGTAAAGCGTTTTGTGTTGTTTTTCGTTAGAAATTCGTCACCGATCTCATATCTCCAATTCACAATGAACTTGGCTGGGATCTTACGTCGGGTCATGAAATTGACTAGTAAGTGAAAATTCTTATCTTTGTTCATTTGTTTTCTGTCTACGGTAGACCTTTCTTAAAGGCTGTACACTTTACTTATTGTGAAGGGAAGTATATCAATGCAATCCTGATAGGGTTACAGGATTGGCAGTGATCGAAAATACATTATTTTCTACGAAAGTAAGGTTTATGTATAGAGTGGAAATACGAATTTTTTTCCCCAAAATACAATAATTTTTAAAAATGAATAAGACATTTCAGTTAAGTGAACTAAGTACTGACGTGTTATGATTTTTTTTAAATTATGAGGTGATTATTGTAAGATTTGAAAAAATAGCTAAATTGTATATAGCTCAATAGATAGCTAGGCGACTGATGCCGTATGTTGTGGGTTCGAATCCGATTGAAAACTATCCATATACCGGACCTGAATGTACGTTGTGGATTTCTGTCCTATACACTGTTTTGTCTCCACACATATATTTTGACGTGTCGGAATGGAGGTTTAGAACTATAATGTGAAGGGTCTAGCCACTCTAAAAATGTTTTCCTGAAATGTTTTTGATCTTTCAGCCACAAAAGAATTGACGTGATTCTGCCGGTGGCATGTGGTTTTGGCCTTTCTGAGTGTGTACAAAATGCCACGCAGCATTTTCGACGATGGATGCAAGACCCTGAACATAATAAGTATGTTTGTCGTCAAATTTAAACATATGATTCAGGGTCACACCAATTTGTTGTCTTAAAACTTTGAGTTTCCCTTTAGCGGCAAACTTTGAAAATGAACAAGATGCCAGTAATATTAAAACGCAGGGAAGTAATCATAAATGGTGGCTTATCATGATCAAAATATTTTGAAAGAGACTGTTTTTCGAGCAGAAGTATTTTGCACCCGAAAAACAATTAAGTATTATCATTCACGGGTAGAACACGATATGATAAATTAACTGCAACTCAAAATCGGGTTTAAAAGTTTTGTGACAATAGCACTGCCCAGCAGTGCCTTGATCAGTCCTGGCTAATACAACAATACACGATTCAGAAATTAAAGGCAAGAATTTCAGAACACAACAGGTCATGGCACGGCACTAAATGATACAATAAGACATTTCAATTCTGAAGGTTGTACGAAATTGAGCCCATTCTACTGATTTGTTGAATCATATCTGGGTCAATGACTCTTCTGCCATAGCAGTTTGGAGACAAATTGTCTCAATGTAGCAATTCCAATACACTTGCAATCATGTATACTTTGTAAGGGTAAACACGCGGGGCTTTTCTTTCTGGCAAGTTTAATATATCTTAGTCATGCAAAGTGTGAGAATAATATATTTTATAGGCACTTTAGCCTCTATGTTTAAATTGCATGACATTTGCTTCTAACTCATCGACAAGTGTTAAAAGCTGTCAATATTGCTTATTTATAGTTGTAAATTATCTAAAACATGTAAAGTACATTTCTATATTTAAACTGATACACTTAGTACGCTACTTTAAACCCATAGGAGAAATTGTGATTTACGCAATTCCCGCTTTACGTTTATGCTCTGTGAAATAAACAGAATAACCAAGCAGGTCCACGCAACAGGTCCACTACTTGTGGAGCAGCAAAATGCAATGTACAATTTCACGAGCAAAGAAATATTACATAAAATAAACCCTGTGATAAATTACGTCCTATTTTCGTTTCAGAATCCGAGCGGACATTAAATCAACTGTTTACCGTACCGGAATTCAACAAGGTGGCATTGACGAATGGAACTTCGCCTTTGAAAGGTCCTTACAAGATGCGGAAGAAAGCATACATCTCTCATATGCTCTGGGTTGTAGCAGGGATGAAGCAACACTGAAAAGGTGATCGTTTCTAAGAATCCTTCGAACGGAATCTTTAGATAGAACTCTCGAGCGAACAAGCAGCTGTACGAGAGAAGAATAACATCGACGAAAGATTTCTATCATGTGATATATAATATAATTTGAATGAAATTTTGATCTGAATTTGACAGAAAATTCTCAAGCTATGCTTAAAGAAAAACATTTCATATTCAGGGAACTTAATCAACAGGCATACAACACACTATTTGAGGGAAATTACTATTGGGATATGCTGTTTGAAATAAGTGAAGCAGCCGTGTTGATCATTTGGAGCAAATATTATACGTCAAAAATTCAGAGAATTTTTTCTGTTTGTGGCACAAGTACACGTTCTAAATTTGGCCTTACTGCAGACATTATCTTTGTTTAGACGGCTGGCATGTTTAAAATTTACTTTAATTACTGAAATTTTTCTCGAAATTGCAGCAATTATGACGACTGTAAGTCTGGAACAAACTTGAAGGCAATGATAAGTGTCGCAATTTCAGAAATTTGAATTAGACGTTGACAATGTAAACGGTATTTTGCGGTGATTTCTGAGTACCGTCTGTGAAAGATGAATATGTTTGTGGACAATGAAAACCTGGCTCTATATTTAAACAAGTCAGATTTACGTTGAAATTCGGGGCACGCTGGGATCTAACAGTGCTATTCCTCAGAGCGTGTTGTATCGTCAATTAAAGAGTTTCGCGCAATTGCCCTTGCGTAAGACACTTTCCTGCTCAATTAGACCTTTTGGCAATAATGTTTTCCAGATATTTGGAGTATGGAGCCGATTCAGATCTGCTATGGCCAACCATTGCTGATGTGCGAAGAGGGTCAGCGTTGGGACTGTCAGTAGCTTGGAATCATGTCGTGGATAATTTTGATCTACTGCACAACAGGTATTTTTCTGATAAACATTATTTTTTGCAGTCTGTTCTCAACATTTATTTGAATCAAACTGTTAAGGGAGCGTTCAGTTATTATGGCCGGGTGTGGGCCAGCAAATTCTTCCTGCGCATCAGTCAAAATAAGTGAACCCCCCTACCCATTACACCAAAAAATTGATGACCCCTACCTTGTAAGATGACAAAAATTTCATGACACCCCCTTACATTGCTTCAGTAAGGCTGCACACACAAACACCTCTGGAGGGGGCGATAGAATTTTTTCAAATGACCCTCCTTACAAACTCACAAGGTATTAATGTTCAAATTTCCCCTTCAGACTTGCTATGTTTTTGAAATTACCCCTCAAAGAGATTGGACAGAATTACAGGTGGATCACAATATTTTAGCACAAGCGTGTGTGTACAAAATTTTGATATTTGGATGTAATTAATAATCAGCTGTTGATAATGTTGATTCACTATACATGGTAGTCTATGAGAAAACTATGATATACTTTTTCAATACAAAACTATATATATGCATTTATGGATATTTGATAATTGACATAAATGTACTTAATTTGAATAGGGTTGTTACAACTAGTATGTGTACAAAACTATTGACTTTAGAATTTCACTAAAAGTGTTCATCAACTATACATGGTAGTCTATGATAAAATTGTGAATAATTTTTTCTCCAATGAAAAACTTGCTATACTTGTGCATATAGAGATGTTGAATAATTAACATAATTGTACTTGATTAGAATATGATGGTTAAAGGCGCAAATTATGTGTACAAGAAATCTGATTTTGGAATTTCACTGAAATGTTCATCCACTATACATTGGAGTCGATGAGGAAACTATGAATAATTTTTTCCGATACAAAAGTAGGTAAATCTGTGTACTTATATACTCTCTATTATTAATATGAATGTACTTGATTAGACTAGGGTGGTAATAAATAGATGTAGATGTGTTCGCCAGAAATTGGATTTTGGAATTTCACCGAAATGTAGATTTACTGTATATGGGAGTCTATGAGGAAACTATGAATAATTCTTTTTCCAATACAAAAGTAGGTAAATATTTGTATCTATGTCTCTTGATTATTAATATTAGTTTACTTGATTAGACTAGGGTGGTTACAAGTGGATATGTGTGCAAGACATTGGATTTTAGATTTTCACCGACATGTTGATGCACTATACATTGTAGTCTATGAGGAAACTATGAATAATTTTTTTCAATACAAAACTATCTAAATCTGTGTATTTCTGGACCTTTGATAATTCATTTTAAAGTACTTAGTCAGACTAGGATGATTAAAGGTTGATATGTGTGCAAGAAATTGGATTTTGGAATTTCACCAAAATGCTGATTCACTATACACCGGAGTCTATGAGAAAACTATGAATATTTTTTACAATGCTAAACTAAATTAATTTGTGTTTTTATAGGTGTTTGATAATTGATACAAATGTACTTGATTCAAATAGGGTATTTGAAAGTTTAGATGTTGACAACAATTATGATATTGGAATTTCACCTAAAAGTATAATTTCACTTTTCATGGTACTAGTAGTCTACAGGTAACTGTTAAATAATTTCCCTGACAAAACTTGCTATATCTCTAATATGTAAGTAATAGGAATTGTTCATTGCCCTCAGTGAGTTCGATTTACAATAAGACAAGCCTCCGAATTGCCAAGTCAAGATGTTCATGTGACAGATAATTTTACAGTTTTACTGATTTACAGTTAAATGACTTCAAAGAATGAAATCATGCAGCGAATCATTTTTATCTCTCAGAATATTTCTGAACACTGAAACTGCTTTGTGACGGGACAGCTACTTATGAAAATTAAGTGAACCCACCCCCCC
Organism: Ptychodera flava; assembly: GCF_041260155.1. Classification (NCBI taxonomy): domain Eukaryota; kingdom Metazoa; phylum Hemichordata; class Enteropneusta; family Ptychoderidae; genus Ptychodera; species Ptychodera flava. The sequence continues at coordinate 2,648,229 of NC_091933.1, read as the reverse complement.
CCCCCCGAGCTGTTTGAAAAATACATGACCCCCCCTTCGCAGTTTTCAAATTTAAGGTGACCCCCATGGATTTTGCCGACCCACCCCCGGCTGTAATAACTGAACGCTCCCTAAAGACCGTTTTTGAAATGTTTGACCGCTATTATCGAAAAGGTCAACGAAAATATGGTACTAGGGATGCTGGCATTTAAAGTGTGCTTGCTTTCTCTGTTAAATTGTTAATGTTCGTGTCCCTCTGGTTTAATTCCAGATTCAACAATTCAGCATATACCATTGTCTTGCGCTTTGCCGAATATTTCAATACACCCCAAGACTTGTCACAGGTAAACAAAACTTTCCCTGTCTTTTTCATATGGCTATACCGAAGCTTGTTTCTTACTCGTTTCGAGTTTTTGCCAAGTTAAGGCATGATTTCCATTGGGTTGTTGTCTATAGTTCACGTCCGAGTGACGTGTAATATGTTAGTGTAGTTTCACAAGCGTCACTGTTCTGCACAATTTTGAGAGTGGTTAGTGTCACCACATTGTCTGTCTATCTTCAGATTTCAGATCAAACAATTTCGCGTTTCAATCTCACCATACCTAGTCAAGCGACTCAGATATACATCAGTAACTACTAATGATTCTTGAATTAATAGCATGTATTCATTGTTCATACCGTTTTTCAGTCTCAGTTTCCTATAGCGTTAGACTGAGCGCTGCACAAAGTTTTGGCAGTTCCATTCGAGATTTCTTCCATCAATGTAAAGTTGCTATGTTCTCAGTTTTGTTAGACGGACAGTCGAGCGTGAGTTGTTCATCAAAGAGTTGACTACCCGTCATATCCTCCCTTCACTTTTTTGTATGCTATTCTCCTTCAATATCGAAAGTGAATCCTCCAATGACCTTTTTCCGTATTTTTCTAATTTTGATCAAAACAAGATGCCTCAACACTACTTGCTAAACAGTTTTGATATTTACAACACTGATCTCTAGCCATCACGCAGAATGTATTTGCTTAATTTTAAAATTTTACTGGTGCTTTTAGATTTTTGTTACGTCGAAACGCTATTTCCAGATTTTTTGTAGGTTAGATTTCTTCGATATTTGGTTTCGGAGAGAAGACCCATTCTTTCTGATTATTTACCATCAATACCTACCACTTGACCAGCAACATTTCAATTTGTTTCTCTATACTTTATTATCAAACATGTTACATGTTTTTACCAGCAATATGGGTACACAATTCAAGGGTATACATACATTGAATGTAAGAGCTGCCGTCATCTAAACGTTCAATTGTTGACAAAACATAAATAAAATCGGCACAAAGAGTAAACATTTCTTGTTTGCAAGAAGTACAAGTACTATAACTTACTCTGACGTTTCTCTATTTGAAATTTCTGTGTCTTTGTTTTACTTCTACTATTCTTGATTTACTTGAAGGAAGGAAGATTTACATGAGCCTCGGCAACGGTTTACATTTTCAGTTTGTCTAAACGTTCGATTTGTGTCAAATCTCAGGTTTCAATGCATCAATTTACTTACTGTACGATCAAAAAGTGCGTTTACACCGTTGGTTTACATGGTGGGCCGAAGCTGATCACCATGCCAGGTTCTTCGGTTTATAAGGTCCAATAGTGTCACATTTTCTACTCCGTGTCACATCTCTTCCGATTTCCGAGCTTTATTTCAAAAACATGCAATGCAGTTTACCGTTTGTAGTTGTTCACGGCGATACAGACGTTTATAAACTGCCAATTTTTGAGCAAGTCTATGTCTCGAACGACGGGCTCATGAATATAAGGAAAATAACTGTAGAAATGGTAACTTGGTCATTTAGAGATAAATTGAAAATAGAAATCACAATTTCGTGATACTTTAGACCTTGAATTTTTCTATGCTTTCTATTCAAACTAATGCTAAATACGATATATCATTGATATTTCAAGGCTCTTTTTTGTTCATGTTGGTCAACAAAACCTTTGAAAATCTGTTCAGTTGCGTCAATATAAGACCAAAACGCAAATTAATGATATTGGCTCTTCCTCTTTGTGATATGGTGATGGAATCAGTAAAACATGTAGTTTGATATTATGTCGATTAATAAACACGTCCTCAGAATCGGTTTTAATTCCTCTAGAGTTTCCCAGGAAACATCTGTTAGTTAATTCGAAGGGACAGTATTTTGACATGAAAAGTTGTTTGAAAATGACATCCGAATGCAACGACAAAGTGTAAATACTTCCACGATGAAGACTATAAAGTATAAGATAGGGCAACAATAAAGTGAAGACTACGCCGACTAAGGGATAAACCATTTGGTATCCTGAGGGCCATTTACGTTGATGACTGCCAGATATTTTATCTCAAAATATGAAATATTCACATCTTTTATCAAATGTATGAAATTCAATTTGTGACATAAAACAATTGCACATGTCAGTTTTCTGTGCCAATCTATTTTCAAACCTAAAACGCATTTTATGATACTGTATTAAGTACATTTAATATTAGCCATTCCTTTAAGAAGAGCCGAAAAGGGTTACCTAATTCACTAAGTTCAAAAATAATGCTTGCTGGAAGAGTTAAAAAACTAAGACAATAGTGATGCTAAGGAAGTTTGCATTGATGTGATTGGCGACGCTGAATTGTTTCCGAATCCTAGACCAGGGGGCTTTAAAATGAACAGTCGTACTACTCTGAAAAGTTTTGCAACACCTTCCCTGCAATGGTGTCAGAAATCTTTGATAATGATGTTTGGTCCGAAACTGTGTGCTAACGTCATCAACAATTGTCTTCATTCACTGAAAGTAAGCTTGGCATTCTTTTTGCCGTTATTCTTTACACATTCATAGGTCTGTACTCTGCCGATTCCCTAAATTTCAGAAATGTAATGCTCTTCAATACCTTTTGGAAAGCGGTTCTCATTCTATCATTGTCACACGAGGTCGGCGTCAACTTGATATTAGTGTGTTTGGTTTAAATTGCTCTCTCGCTTTATTATAATCGTGAAAACTTTGATAAGAAGCGTGATGCGTTACACATCGCACAGAACTGCCTTGATAATGTTTATGCTATGATAATTGCCAAAGTTTATGCTTAAATGTGACTTCATTTCCCGCGTGTGTATCTAAACTGCAGTATATGAGGTTTAATTAACTAACAGATGTTTCCTAAAATTGCCACATTATCTACAGAATTGTGATAATACTTGTGACGTCGATCTTAATGTTTAGAATCAAATGTTAGACAGTGTGGGAAACCCATTAGCTGTCGTCGTAGTAATTGTATTTGATTGATTGGTTTCAGTTAGAATCGTTCGCTCGCCAACACAGAGACATGCCTGGTGATATTGCCTACCAATTCTACCGAGCTGTGGAGATAGTGAAAACCAACATGGAGTGGATGGAACGTAACCATCAGCCAATTCATGATTGGCTGAAAGAAGTCACGGGACAGAATGACAGGACACAACCAACGGCTGGTAGCTAGAATTCAATACTGAACAACCTCACTTGTTTTGATATTAGATAGATTTATTTGTAATGAGATGAGCATTTATCAGTGTAAAACTTTTTTCCTATGATATGCCTTTTGAAGTGGTTTTAGTAGAGTACCAGCTGTAAGCTGTGACATTGAATTTACTAACAAAACACCGACAGACTGTCAATATACGATAGCACTGTGACTTTTTTCACATGGTCCCTTTTGTCCAAGTAGGTGCGCTACTCAGTGAAGAAAAGCAGTCCCGGGATTAAGTAGTAAAAACAATTAATCATGTGTGTTCTCCATATTGGTAAAAACATAGTATGTCTGTGAAGGATCCGACGGTTTTTCAATCCTTACATCTAAATATGTTGATTCGACGGTGAAATAGATGAAATAGGTGAAATGATGTGGTCATTATTAGAATGAATTTATAAAACGTAACTTTGCAAGTGACAGTATCGTGACAATATCTTGTTTATTTATGGCACGATGTTCTATTTATGCACTTTACTGTGTATTTTCTCGACCGTTTTGAGAACCATTTCCAAATAGTTGTACCTTATAATTATATAGCAGTTAATACAATTATGTCAATTATACAATATATAACGTTGTATATAACAATAGTTGTTCTGCATAAAACCGGAAAACATATTGCTACATAAGTCTGACACGGTCGTAAGATTTCTAATTATGTAATGACTTTGATATCATTTTTTCATTGACCTATCTCTTGGTAGAATAAACTCACTTGTAATTTGAGTCATACTAATGTCAGTTTATATACTATGAACAATAAAACTAAAATACACCATTCACAAATTGCCTTTCACCTGGTGTTTAAGTGTGAAAGTATTGTCATTTTGAAAACCCTTAATCGGAAGGGAGGGTAGCAAGACGCCACATTTCCTGTATTATAATGTACACTTGAGTAGCCAGTGAAACGTACAATGTGTTTGATCGGCAGAAAACAATACTATTGACCAAATGGCTACATGTAATTAATTGGCGGGTAACTTTTATTGCTTATGACGATGACACATTAAATTAACAGAAAGTAGCCAAATGTAAGGATGGCGTTTCGTATCGTTTTGCAAGCATGATCTGTTTTGAGGATTTATGAACTCCAATGTATGATCGTTTCTCTAATCATGAAAATTCCTCCCTTGAAAAGCACTGTGTGAGAACACAGGAGTTTCGAAAATTAATACTCTCTCATGGATTAACTCGAACTCGAACTTGATACATGTTGGTAGTATGACGCATTTGATGTCCAGTACACTGCTATCAGAAAATCTCACCAGTGGACACGGTGTTCATGTTGGACTAGAGACGCACTTCTATCAATCTTGTCCTGTTGAAACTTTGTAAAGGACAAGATTGGCAGTTAATCGCTCAGTCAATATGTACAAATACTTGAAATGTAGCTACATTATGCCATGAGTGAATATTTTGTCCTACGTCACATTTTTGGCTCCTCTGAATACGATTTAGCTCGACAAATTTGTTTCCATGAAGAAATTTAAGTTGAATCAAGAATAATAGGGTTATAATCTCTGTATTGCCAGATATTATTTGTATTGTATGCAAGATGTATCCGTAAATCGTAGGGTAGATAATGCCAAGATAATAATTAGCTTAATTCCACATTTTAGCCAATAATAATAATATGTATATATAACAGCAAGAAAAGCAAATATTTATTTACTTTTTCATTTATTTATACCATACAATTATATATTTATTTATTTTAATTATATTCATATATTTCTGCTGCTTCCACATGTTTGATCACATTAAATTTCAATTTCGCTCAATATTGATGGTGGCTGCTCATATTAAACTGCTGTTCTTTTGTACCAGTAACATGGTTTGGTTTAATTTACAAATTAAATGTAAACTATTCCAGGGGCACAAAATATTTATCTCGTATGATTCGTAGCAGTTTCATCTTTCAGTTAGATTTCTTCAAGAATGTTACAGTACATGGCATGTGGTATCTAGGCTACAATGTTAGAGTACATGGCATGTAGTATCTAGTCTCTCCCATTATGACCCATCTATCTCATCGGCATTCATTTTCCTTAAGTTACAAACTCTCTATATAAACAACTCTTCTAACCTCGAACTTTATTAGGCCAGCTGTTGCCCACCCAACATTCAACTTATCCACAACATGGTATGGATTGTTGATCTACTCACAACAAAGTTTGGTGGTCGATTATTCCATGGGGAGAATTAATTAAAATTTATCTCGTATCAGTCTGTCAAACACACACCCACGGTAATATTATAATCAAAGGGATGGGATGTAGAGTGATAAATACGCGAATCGCCATGAGACACTCAATCAAGTTACAATAGATGTTATAACAAGTGACTAGAATAGCACAGTTACAGTGAAGGATTGCTGACAACCGTTCACATAAGCACATCAACCTGAAGATGATTGACTAAAAATATCACCGATATTATTCCTTTCGATCGTAACTTTGACAAAGATCTTTGCAGGAGCTGTCTTCTTGCCCATCACATATGTACAGGTTTTCCATTACTTGATGGCGAAAATACAGTAGTTTCATGAGAGATGCGCTTGTCCACTGTTTCACGGAAAGCGCCCTCATTAACACACACGTTATGATAACTGCCTTCCGATAATTCAAAATGTGAAAGTGTAACGTAAACTTTGACACATATTTTGGAATGTTGGCCAAGGAATTATGTTTTGCTGTCGTGTTTTGTGCATGTTTTGCTTTTTGAGATATTTTGCCGTGTTCTATTGCATAGTGTTGTGTCATGCTGTATAGTGTCGTATTGTGTTGTGTTGTGTTGTGTTGTGTTGTTTGCGTTGGAAAGATACCACGCTGTCGGGCAGTAAAACATGCTCTTCGCGAGATTTCTTGGCGAGCTGGTAGGCATTTTTTACACTTATTGGCGGCCGCCACAGGTTTTGAAAATCAGAACGTTGAGAAATATGATATCCTTTTTTGGAGCAGGGAGCAAGATTCGACTGTTCACATGCAGGGAGAGGTCGGTGGATAGCTTTGTAATAGGGCCATTTAACTCATGGCTGGGAGTTTTCCTGATGGAGAGTGGCCAGTGGGCTAAGGGAACATTTGTACAAGGGCATCAATTTTTATTCAAATCGTGGCCGAGAGGGCTGTTGCGAACAGCGTTCACTTTTACTCTCTTGAATTTTAATTATGTTCAAAACACACTACGATAGTATGTTTATATGTTAAAAACCCACTCCTCTTCATAATTTCTCTAGATCGGCTGGTTGGTTGCCCCTAGGTGAGAGGGCTAAACTTTATTAATAGTAAAATTAAGGGCAATGTGTTAAGCAACTATAATAGCAAAATAAATGTCGACAAAAGGCAGATAAGAAATGAAGAAAATGTTTAATCATCGATAGTTAAAAATGGCTTTCCAACAGTCTAGTTTCGTATTGCTGTCCGGACAAGAAAACTTTACTCGAGTATTATAGCATTTACCGGTGTGGTCTTCTTCTTGGTAATATCGAGTTATATCAAAGCAAGAGAGAAAATGAGGACAATAATCGAAAGCATCTACTCGGAATGTAGGTAACAAGACCTTGGTATCCATATTTTGGCATTCAGCTGTCGATCACTTGATGATCGAAACCTAAAAAAAGTAAAATAATAGCACATAGGTTTTTCGTAACATCACAAACAGCAGAGACGGCAAATATTTATTAGGGACATGTCACTGTAAATATCCTAGGACAGTCTCCTCAATAGATAAGCAATATCAACTATTTTGGCATGGTAGATACATGGTAGATACTTTAAAATACAGCAACGATTCGATTTTATTGCCATGAGTGAAAAGGTCGCAGAATAAAGCTATTTTCATCAAAAGTGTCGAAATTTTAGTCTTTTGTAGGACATCGAATCTCATGATCGCCAATTTACATGCATTTGGAAGCGAGGTTTAATGCTGAGACGGCAATATTTCTTAATTTAGCCATCATACGATAGAAAAAATTCACATGAAATGTTGAGTCCCTTTTTTTAATAGCAAGCCCCTACACGTACAATGCACCAAGAAGTCTAGTTCCATTCCGTCACGCGATAATACCTTGAGTAAATTAAAATTTACATTTCACATTAAAAAAGGTCAACTTCATGTATATTGACCAAGATTACCCTTGACAATGAACTTCTCCATCAATGTAACGTTCATTATAGATGTGTGACTGATTGGCAAGATGTCGATGCCAGATGATAATTGTTTATGCACTCGTGTTGAAACATTCTCCAGGCAAGCAAACGATATTATGAACTCCTTTTTCTCCTTCTTCATGAAACATCAACTTTTGGAGAGCATAACAGACCAAATGTTTTCATTTTTTCAGGAGATTCTAGTCCAATCGGAAAATAAAGAGCTATTATTATAGCAATTAATTACGTTAATACTTACATTTACATATATTTTGCTAACAACTTTCGTTCAAATGCTGGAGTATCTGTGAAACAGTGTTTACCTACTCTTGCAAAGTATGTTACAAACTTCAACTTGTATCAAAAGTTTTCAGCCGCTTTGAATATGGAAAAATTCCGCAGACTCCCTCTACAACCACTCTTATTTTGTGGCCCCTACACCCCCCCCCCCATCCCACCCGCCAGTTGACAGTCCTTTCCCTGAGCAGCTTGGGAAATCATGGAACAGCTCCTCGATATTCGTAAATGCGCTTTGACAAAGTGAAATTACCTGTTTGTCTTCATGTAGACAAATCTGCACTTTTGCACATCAATCATATATTCAAGTATGTGTAATCTAGCGGAAGGTCAAGGATAAGACTATTTCAGTTCAAGCTGGTTCGTTGGATTTCATCAGAAATATTTAACAATGTATTTCCGCATAGCACGTAATGCGTCTTAATAAGCAATACCTCCTTAGTTTTCCTTTTCCCGAAAGAAACACAATCGTTCTTCCGTGTGACATTCAATGCAGATCTTATATTCAAATATAGTTCTGCAATAGAATTATGGTATAAAATATAATCGTGTGTGAGATAATTGAGGAATGATGACAGTCTAGTATTTACCACTGTCTTGCAACATCTCCATTTTCGCTTGAAAGGAACTGTTCTTATTTTGCGGTTTATATTTGGTTTTTAGTTAATATTATATATTATAGCCCAAACATGGGACTATGTGCCCGAGGGTAGGTGACCATTTGTCCGACGTAAGGAGGGCATGCCCCGAGGGTACATAGTCCCATGTTTGGGCTATAATGTTTTTATTACATGCCTCTCTTACACAATTTTCTCTCAAAATATATAAGTTTATTGGCAAATGATGAACAAATGCTTTATTTCCATCTTAGACGAAAATCCGTTAAAAATCGAACGATTTTCAACATGGCGCAATGATATATTTAAACTACTGTTATGCGGTTTATCAATTTCTTTCTGCAAAATTTTCCAAAAACCGGATTTCCTATGCAAAACATGAAATTTCAACATTTTTACATCAAAAAGTTGTCAAGTTGAAAATAGTTCCGGTTCACTTTCAGTCCAAAGATGACTATGGGGCCCGTGACGTCATCGACGAGCTAGCATTGAATCCTATTGAGCGCGCGACGTTCGATATACGAGGCATGTAATAAATTGGTCATTCCAGAAAACAAAAATGTCAGCTAAACATGCAGTACTTCGCCGTACTATTTCATTCCAAATAACGAATTCTTGACCGTCACTGAAATTATTAAAATGGAGGATTTTAGTCGAGAGGTTGGTATAGTCTTTTGGTAAATGTGCTCTGAACTGTCACATGCTCGACCTAAACATAAACGCTAAAGAACATTGAACCCAGCTGTAACACATGGCGAAGATATGCTTACACTGAAGTCAACGTACATTTCCAATGGGTGTCAGTTTCACACCGTCAGTGAAAATACAGAGAAAACTTTTCACGGCTTTCTGCGCATACTTTTCTTGGTTGGACTTGAAAGCTGGGGGAATTTTAAAATCTATGAACGACCCAGATAACTTGAAGGTGACATTGTGAGGAACACAATGATGACCCCGAGAGTCTAACGCAGATTATCCTCATTTTAGCTCTATGTGTGTTTCAATGGGAGTTTTCCCCGAGCGGCAGCTAAATGTTATCCGATTAATCAAAAATGTTTGCCTTAAACTATTATCTAGCATCGAATAAATACATGTTTTCTGTCCTTTCAAAACGCCGATGCATCTTCAAAGGGGTTACAGGATTGCAAGGCGGTAATTGTTTGATCAGTGAAATCTTGGGATTTGCTATAGAAATGCATTCCATAGCACTAGTCATCTCCAGGCGTGCAGCTTAGATGAAATATGGTTGCTCTACTCCAGTTTCCACCCTGATGTTTAGGGTGACACAAACATTACTTGAAATCAGAGCTCTCAAGGAGAACTGCATACTAACGTCTTTTGTGTGTATCTTTGACAACGACGACCAGGAAATGTGCAGCTGTTTTGATTTGAAATATTTCAGCGAAGTCAAGACGAAATGATAAAAATGGAAATTTTTTATTTGCCAACGACAATAATATTCATGGTGTTCATGTCCGACAATTCGATGACAGTTTTATGGCGTTAATTGTAGCTGATGCTGCATTGTCATGTGAGTCGTGTTGAAAGCATAGCAAACGATTTATACTAAACTGACGTACAGTATTATTTAGCATGTCAATTTGTATGGAATATCACCGTCTCTCTTAAACCAACTTAAATAAATACATCTCGGTGAATATAGTAAGGCCACAAACAACGCAGACATCGCCTTTTCCGCAACCTTTCAGAACTTTACATCTGAGCAAATATGAATTTAAAAATCGAACCCCAATTATAAGCAAAGATCCTTATCAAAACATAGATTTTATTATTACATCCTCTTAAATTTCGACGAAAATGAAGCGTTGTTAATGTTCTTCTTGTGGGGAGTTTTAAAACTAGCAACAAGCACATCAAAATATGTTAGCGTAAACAGCCCTTGATCTTCTCATAATACGGATGAAAGCTTGCAAAGAATGTTTAATCAGTTAGTTTTCTAATATGTATTGTATGTAGCAATGTCGAAAGTAGGGGTTGACTGGATTAGGCATTGCCTAGTCTGCCTATGCTACGGAATATGACATCAATTTCAATGAAATCATGTAAGATTTTTCCATTCATCCCAATGATAATAAAATAGGTTCATTCTAGTTTTTAACAGTTTACTGCCAGTTGTTCGCATAAACGAGAAGATACGATACAGACGCTTTACAGCAGCGGACCAAAGAGCGTGTCCACTTCACTGATACGACTGTTTAAAGACTTCTCTCTCTGTAGTTCTTAAAATCGAAAACAAACAATGAAATCTTTGCCGATAAGTTGATAGTGACTTCAGATGAAAAAACGCCACCTTTCTGTAAAATAATGTTCTGCATATTGCACAACAACCGTCAAGAGCGAACCCTCAGAAGTTGAATGTATTCATATGCCGATACTATGGCAACGTAAATTAATAATTTCTAGACCTAGTACATTGTACACATTGTGAGACGTTTTTATAAGTTGATTTAAACATTACAAGTATCGCCACACTACGTTCACACAACCACAATGTAAATTACATGACTTTACGGCCAATTGGTTCAAAATGTTCGCCAAATATTTGCGGAGGGAGAAGCTCGTTTACCGGAACAGCGAGATGTGGTTGTCGAGAAGTGGGCTCGCGTACTGACTATCGGAGTTTGCAAACATCTCTGGGCGGCAACATCACTCAAAAGCCGGCGAGTATTAAACTGGGTGCCGCGATATTCAAGAAGGTTAGCTGCAGCTGACATGGCTTACAGTAATCACACAGAAAAAGACGTGGACTACATCAAAAAGAAGCGAGGAGGTTGCTTCGTTTCGACTTTACAGTGGTTTATCATCGTCGTCTTGGTAGCTGTGATAATTACAGTTTCTGTTTTAATTGCTTATTATGTTCCAAAATCATCGTGTGATGATACGCCTGCAGACCCGGTAAGCGGTTTGCCTCCACAGCCAGATGAACCAGAGGATGTTCACAATCCTACTGAAGCTAGATTACCAGGCAATGTAGAACCCGAACACTACACAGTGGACATCAAAACGTACTTAGACGAAACGGACGGTGAACACAGTGATAAGCAGTTCAGCTTTGAGGGTACGGTACACGTGGATATAATATGTTTTAAGACAACAAACACGATAACCCTTCATGCCCACAGCAGTATTTACCCAATATCGATGACATTCGGTCACAAAACTCATCAAGGAGAGCTTGAAGATCTGACAATCGTTGGCTGGAATCGTGACTTGAAACCAGAATACGAGTTTCTAAACATTATCCTCGAATCCAACATTGAAGCCGGTGAAAAGTACTTGCTGAAAATTGCATTCAATGGCACTCTGATCCAACCTGATCTGCTTGGCTATTATGTCAGTAACTACACAGTTGACGGGGAAGAAGGCGAAAGGTAAGCCATCGATGTAAGATCCGAAAACCATCACCATCTTTCAATGTTTTGACTGAATTATTTCATAAAACACTGCAATACTGCAATTGCTTGTGCTATATAATCCGCACACATTCACACACACACACACACATACACACACACGTATACATACTTACGTACAAACGAGCGTTGGTGTGTACGTACAGTGTACACATACACACATATGGAAACGCTTTGAAAATTGCACAGTGTATTTAACTACTGAACTGTGCCTACGCTATTCAATAGATCTGGTGATATCTTAAAGTTTCATTTGTTGCAGCAGACTTGAAAATTGAACTTAGTTGCTCTCAGGCATGTTATAGAAGTATTGGAATAAAATTTAAATATCTGACTCCTGCATACTTGAAAGTTATCAATTTGATAATCTATCCTTAATTAGCATATTTGCTATTTACAAAGCATTGTGTAGGACTGCAGTGTCAGCCTCTGAGTGATATGTTGCCTGTTATCTTTTTGTTTTGAAAATCACGTGTCATGCTTGTCACCAGTACGGCGACCAAGGTACATAGAGCGAGAAGTCTGTGTGTGCTTTGCTATCATTACAATTTAATCATATTGTATTTGTAAATCAATAAAATGTGTCCCAACAAAGGCGAGATCGACTGGTGTAAGCCTATAAAGGGAAACGTCCATTTCAAGGAGTATATTGACCTCATTCGATGGATGTAGAATGTGCAAACATGCACATGAAATGGGACAAAAATGTAACTACATATTGCATATGTAGACTATGAATAAATTCTTATTTTGATTCTTAAATAGACGGTTTCTGTTTTTCTCGAACGTTGCTGAACTTAAATATAGGGCGACACAAACAAATATTAACCAGTGTACTGTCTTTATGGCATTCCATGCCATATCGGATGTCGATAACAATTTGGCAAGTGTTAAACCCCTGACTAATCTCCGATAATTTTGTGTGATTGACTACTGAGGCATTTGCCTAATTGAAGACATATTCAAAAAGCCCAGCAAACTTATTACCTGTGACAACTGTCGTCATTCTGATACCGACAGTATAAAGTCCGCACTTCACCTGCTTTGATGTCCCCACTGCAAATGTATTTCGTTCAGAGCATGTTATATCTCTTGCATGTTTTCAGAATTGGCAAAAGCCCCAATTGACTGCATTGATCAAACAGAAAACAAAACTTTCCTCATTGACAGAAAGTGAGGATAAATCGTCCTCAGATTTAATCGAGTGGTTACTGTGGCCCTACCATCTGAAAAATACGTCTTGTCTGTGTACTTTTACAGGCAGAATAAAATTTATTGCTTCTAATTATATTATCACACACACAACTCACACACGTTGACTCAAACACGAAGTCTCTTTGACTCTCTCTCTCTCTCTCTCTCTCTCTCTCTCTCTCTCTCTCTCTCTCTCTCTCTCTCTCTCTCTCTCTCCGTCCGTCAGGGGGCTTAAACTATAATAAATTTTCGAGATAATACTAATTCTTACCAAAGCAGCCTTCATAATATATCATATCTAGATTTCCTTAAATTACATCTCCATGTTGTTGCAACTTGCAATTCACTGCGATAGTTGTGACTCTGCATCTTTCTTTCTGTGTCACCCCCCCTCTCTCTCTCTCTCTCTCTCTCTCTCTCTCTCTCTCTCTCTCTCTCTCTCTCTCTCTCTCTCTCTCTCTCTCTCTCTCTCTCTCTCTTTCCTTAAATTACATCTCCATGTTGTTGCAACTTGCAATTCACTGCGATAGTTGATCGCTTAAATAGACGTCTGTGTGTAAAACGCAATCTCATTGCAAGCCCTACTCCTCTGTATAACCTTGAATTAACCGGTTAAATTCACCGATTATTTTTTTTCAAATCCCGTAGAGCTATCGTATTTCATAGATCATACAGATTGCTTTCACTCAATCACGAAGTGTCCTCGGGGGAAGAAACAACCACTTTTCTCAAATTGACTTCATGTAATTTCTAGGCTATTTATTTCTCTTGTAAAGCCACATGATGTCTATTTAGTCCATCAGATTTTATGTTTCGTCATAAAGCGTAGCTCTTCAATTTGTGTTTGGCTTAAATCCTAAATATGGCGAGTATGGTCGTTTGCTACTGGTGCGAGTTGACAAACCATCCAAGGGTCAAATACATTTGTTTACAATAATTGTAATTTTATACAGAATTCAGACACGATGATGAAGTTCACTTTATCATGTTTATTCAAACAATCAACGAATGTACATTTAATATCCAAATGTCTGATAAATATAAAGATTCTACGGATGTGGATGTAAAGAACATGCAAAGGGATACCAAATGAAGGTGTTCACTATATTTTATCGAACTGAGTTTGGAGCAGGAAGACTCTAAAGGATAGCATAATTCTCCAGTCTTCATTTTCGGTGCCATTTAATCCATCAACTATTTATCCTATGATGTTCTCAATGACACCCCATTACAGTCCTGGGTTTCTCCCTGGCATAACAGTTGATAATTCTACCTTCTGTTACAGTATGTTTTACTCCTAGAACAACTTGCATCGGCGTTGGCTGACTTAAACTCTCAGTCAATTTTGTTACGCCGACGGTGGCGATCAATTCCGGAAGCTAAGATTGTGAGCTATAATGGTTCAGTCATATGACATATTGTATATAGCAGGAGAAATAAAAAGTCGAAGTAAACTCATTATAATATATTGAACTCACAACGGAAATGTTTTATTTATGAAATCCAGGCATTTGGCATGTACACAGTTTGGACTTACCTATGCCCGACGAGGTTTCCCATGTTTTGACGAGCCGGCCCTCAAAGCAACCTTTGACATCATACTAGAACATCGTGACAGCAGGTCTGCACTTTCTAACATGCCAATCATCAAGATTGAACCAGGAAGTGAAGATGGTTGGTTAAGAACGCATTTCGACACTACTCTTACTATGTCAACTTACGTCATTGCTCTTGTCATCTCAGACTTTGTCAATATCACCAGATATACAGAATCAAGCATTCCTGTAAGTCACCTTGAACTTTAAATGAATTTCTTGGTTCTATGTAGCGAACAATGTTCAAAGCAAAACCGAAATCCATCACTTCTAGAACTTTATAAATTGCTGTTTTCTCGCCAATATACGATATCAAAGGTGGGAGAGTATCTCAAAGACAGTGTCAGGTTTGATGACCCCGAGATATCACATGTGATGATGTCCCTGAAACGTAACCCTTTCCACATAACAAATGAAAATTTGTAAGTGTTACTTAATTTGACACGGTCATTCGGCAAGATATTGTGTAAGTTGAAATGAAGTGAATCATGTTTTGCTTTTGACGTCAAAATGAAAATGCCATAAACACATAACAAATAACAAATAGCAATTTACCAGCACTGGTTTGTCTTTACATAGTGCAATTTTCAAGACAGTGTGCCCCGTTTACGAAACATATCATGCTCCTCGAAGACAGGCTTTTGGACTACCAGTCTTGAAATTGTTTCCTGGTCTACGGCTTATATGAACTCATTTTGAAAAATGTAGGAAATTACATTTTAACACAATTCTTTTATTATTTGTCATAAAATTCGCGGTTTACCTTTTCACAGAGAGTTGACTTATAGAATGACGGTCATTTTGAGTTTGCAGTCCCGGTAAAGTTGAGTTAATGTGCTTCTCTTATCTTCAACAAATTGCCGAAAAGTCTATTCGTATTTCTGTTTATAAGAGAGAACAATTTCCCTTTTATATGAAAATAAGAGCTAAGTTTTCAACTTTGATTTTCGAGTTGAATATAAATACTATTGCCTCGAAATAGTATATCTAAAGAAACTCCAAAGAAAATTTTTCGGAAAGTTGAATTGACTCAGGAAATTGTTCATATAATTTGTAATCAAGAGTTTACATTCTGATCCTAATAGCATTGTATTACACTTTTAAAGACATAACATATCGAAAGCGTTTTGTGTACCGTGCAAGCGCTTCGCTTCAATCTTAATCTGATCAAGCCTTTAGAAAGTATTTTTGTAAGTTGCTCCGGGTTTATCTACAGATAGACGTATACCTACAGTAATATTTTCTACTGATAAGTCAACCATGGGAAAATCTCCATGGAATGGTGACATGTCAATGGAATCATTTTACAGTTCTACGACACACCAGGGGATTACATTAAACGCACACTCCATGCCAAAGTACCCTACCGATCCTTGTCTGGTAATAAATGAAAGCTCCCGTCTGTGATATTGAGACTAGGCAATTAGAGAGCTGCCAATTTTCGCATTTGCAGACCTCCATTAGAGGTGACCTGGCCCCTGTTCTACTTTTTACGAAATTTTGAAGGTCAGGCAAAGGCAGTCTTGATATCATAGACTGTATAAAATGTTGCTGGTATGAGACAGTTAAACGTCCTTTGAGGAGTCATACACCATTTTGACATTTTTCGTCTACCTGCTTCGTAAATATATCAGGCGCTTACCTTAAATATCGATAAAAATATAAAACCCTCAAAAATGATTGGCAAAGAATAGAGGTAGAGTAGACGATACATTGGGTTTCTGATAAATCGTTTACTGATTTGCTTGCCAGTTTGTTCAGTGAGCGACGCTTATTCTAGAATTTTTTAAACGTGAAAGTCCACTTTTCAGGTTGGTTATCCTTTAAGCTGGCGTTGCACGTAACACAGCTTATTTTTCTCAAAATAACTATTTTGCAAAGATTTATTTTCATCATTTTTTAACCCAAGATAAAAATATTGGCTGGGTTCACCTTTTAGTATGCCAAAAGTCGTAAGTGGGTGAGAAAGAAATGTAAATTTATGTAAATTTATGCAAATCGCCCCGATTTCCTTGCTTTTTTTTCAAAAAAAAATATCTCAATTCTGGCTGGGTCAATTTGTGTGGTTTAAATGCTATGTAACAACACAGCAATTTTGTTTGTGTGTTGGTTTACGGTAAAGCCTCCTTATACAGGAGATAGGATAAAATTTGTGAAGAAATAAAGAAATGTCGATTACTCTGTTGATTTACTATTTATTTGCATGTCAAGGTAAGCGTTTGGGCTCCAGAAGACCGAATAGAAGCATTCGAATACGCAGTTGATATGGCAACGCAGCAAGTGGATATATTTGAAAAATTATATCGTATTCCCTACGCTCCACCAAAATTAGGTAAGTTAATTTTATTGGTTTGTGACTTGTTGTACCACTGCGTTAGTAATATGGTGATTATGATGTATTTCTGAGAAATCAATAATAATGGTTAGGATCTAGTGCCCTGTTATCAACCATGTCTTCTTATTATTATGTTCATCAAAACAAACGAAAAGTGCACTGAAAGTTTAAAAGTAAATATACCGGACGTTACTCTTTACCAAATGCATATCAAATATCAACAGAAATAACAAAATTACATAATCTATTGACCATGTTTAATTACAAATACACCGTGATTTGCTTTAGATCAAAATCACATTACAGTAACATAAACAGCTTTACCTTCTTGCCATGACAACCATTCATCACATTTCACATTGTCGTTGCTATGGAAGACAGACTAATACAATCATGGTATGAAATCAAAGGTATGATTTTTTCCGAAATCAGTATAACGATGAGCTATCATGATGAATCAAAATCACCGCTGCCTCCAATCGTGAAGTGTCAGTCTTTACAGAAGATCAACACACAAAGCTAACTTGACGTCTTTCTGTTTATGCAGGATGCTTTTTAACGCCTTCAATTCTCAGTAAGCTTGAAAACGCGAAACAGGAAGTAATTGTTTACCGAATCTTAAATGACAGGAGTGGTAGCATCTACCCAAAAGAGCGTCAATGTCTAGCCTGCATCGACAGAATGACATTTAAGTTAACAGAAAACATTGCATAAAAATAAATTGAGGATACACGGAACGTGCTGTGTATCAGTAAGTCACGTCGGGAAATCCAAAGCATTAGAATGCTGTCGGAGAAAGCGTGAGATTTGTCTAAGAAACAAAGTGCCCGATATGGTACTGACAAAAATGCTACACTTTCCACATGCGTCTTCGACTTATGAAAATAAATTGAGCAAATTGAGCTAAAACATGTGGTAAATTGAATACAAAGTCTCTCTTGTTTATGGCGTTACTTTTATGGAGTAGGATTACAAAACGAATACTCTATCGGGCATGCTTGCATGAATGATGTGAAAATTACCAATACCGGTATCGTTGCCCTTTTCAATAGCCTTTTAATACCTTCTATCCAAAGTGTTAAGGGGTCAAAACCAAAACAACATAAGCTTGAAAGGTTCATATTTTGTCGTTCATATTGATTATTTTGCGTTATATCGAATGACTGCGAGGTAAAGACGATCAGTCTTGTCTAGTGATCAGCTGTCTCTCAGGGATAACAAAGATTAGAAAATTACTTTACGCGAATACCCTCTACTCAGACTAAAGTATCACAACGTATGAAACAGCTGATCTAACCAAACACTCTTGACTTTGAACGGTTTGTTACTTTTGTCAACGTAACGGGGGCGATCTGTCTATATGACGATGAAGGAAAAATCAGAGAACACATTTGCTTTTATCTTAGACCACGACCAAGGATTATCCCGTCTTTCACAGCTGCGTCTTATCAATTTGTATTTTTAAAACTCCGTGGGCACTCAAAACAATACCACCAAGTTCTTTTAACAGCTAATATTCAACGATAATATCTAGGGCAGAGGTCTCCAGCAATATAAACAATATCTTTTAAGTTCCTTGCCACCAGCGGTCTGCATAAAGAATCATTGCCTACTATTCGTCTTCTCTCTTAAATAGTTTAGGTTTTTGCATTATTAATCAACGTTCTTATCATAATATGCGACAACACTAGTACATATAAAAGGGTAGTAAAAAGTAGCAAAGATCGGCTAACTAAATCAATATATTAACAACAATGAGAATGCATGGATCTGAGCTATCGTCTCATGCATGCTATGTGCACTGTGTTCCGGGAAAGATAAAAATAAGTTCCGTCTATTTTAAAAGATGTTTCTAACTTGCACTTTTAAATGGAAAAAATGCGATCAAGATTGGTGGAAAATCTTTCCTTTCAGTTGCTTCGGACACAGTCGTCTGAAATTGCAAGTTAATGATTCAGTGTTGTTGCACTTTGCTGATTCTTTGTAGTGAAAGCTTTATCTGCTTCTGAGTGCATTCAGCAGATGCCGAGTGGCAAGATGGAGTGTCTATGATGTAAAACAATGATAATCACAGAGCAGCTTGCCCTCAAATGGCATCGGAAGACGACAAGTCACCAGCTCATCAATTTGAATTACTAATAGATTCACCCAAAAAATATTTCATTTTGTCATACACTGGACAAGTGATACAGAAAACATTATTATTGGAAATAGAGAAATCGCTTCCTGCCATGCAATTAGACGAAATTGAAAGACAGTCACGCTCGGACGTCGAAGTTGTATACAATCAAGAGAAATCAGACATGTGCGAAATTGACATTTGCTGGAGACAAAATAAGCACGAAAGTTGTCTCTAGAAAATAGCAAGGAAGTCTTTGGCAAAGGTTGCTAATAGCTAAGTAAACAATTGGCACAACATTCGTTCGCCTTTAGCAACAGCAACTTTGAGGTCATGTGACCTTTTGAAGTTCCACGTATTTTACTGTCGTATTCTTACAAATGCATGGTGGACGAGCTCAATTCAGCGCAACGCTTCCATAATATACTCCGCTTTAATAACACATGCCTAACAGAAAACATAAAATTCTAACAAATTTGGTCTATGTTTAATTTCATTGCAGACAACGTAGCCATACCAAACTTTTACTTTAGTGGTATGGAAAACTGGGGTGTAGTTTTGTACAGAGATAGCCGCATTGCTTACACACCCGGCATCGACACTCCTTATCAGAAACAGAGATCCAACTCCTTAGTGTCGCATGAAGTAGCACATCAGGTAGGACCCCCAGAGCTGTCATATGGTCCTTGGAATTTGTATTACATGTGAGAAACACAAACAATTCACATGCACTTATCTCCCCCACCCCCTTCATCTATACCTCCTCCTGCCTGGAATATGATAAAAATTCACGCACTGAGGGTATGGTATTCACACATGTGTTTCTAAATTCGATGAAGTCTTTCCTGACTCTGCAATACATACGTGAAATGGAATGGTCCATTTCGGGCATATGGTAGCATGACGAAGGCTCGCAAGCAGTTTACGGTAGACTTACAGTTTATAAGGTCAATAGGGGTCATTAACCGCAACAATGATCTTGTTTCGCTCTTAAGATCATCAATTAAACAGGAAAGTAAAAGATGAGATCCCTACGGAAATTTCACGACCACATGAAATAATGTTTAACTGCAGACTCACAGCTAAATAGCAAAAATTACAGTAATCTTGTGAAATGACATGGAATAGATGAAATATTTACGTTCATAGCGTACAAAAAATGTAGATCGTAAATAGAGCACGACTGACAATGCCTGATTGATAAAAGATTTGACCTGATGATAAACTTTATCACATTCCAACCCCGATATAATCTCTATATTTTCAAATCGGGCACGACGTTTTACCAATTAAATTGGCATATATAACATGGCATTGGAATTCCAAGCTCACCATGTTTACTGTGTCGAGACTTGGTATACAATACTAGAGAAAAGGGGAACAATGACTTGGAGAGGAATGGGGAAGAGAAACATGAAAACAGAATAGATTGATAGAAAGAGACAGAGAGACACCGTATGATGGCTGGACTAAATTGTGATTTGTTGTGGCAGCACTCAGCAAAATTGATGCCGATGATTTGTTTATCATTTACAGTGGTTTGGTGATTTGGTCACCTGCCAATGGTGGGATCATACCTGGCTAAATGAAGGAATAACAAGTTTTGTAGAATACATTGGAAGCAACCACACTGAACCAGACTGGCAAGTGGTACGCTTTTCTCGTCTTTTATAACAAAATGATTATGAGAGACACATCTTACTTTAACATTAATCAGGCCAGAGAGGGAGATTTTATCGGCTGTGATTTTCTTTGCAAGACAACATCGCGACAAGCAAACTTTATTATTATGCCGACAAGTACACTATTTTAGTATTTGATGACATTTAAGGCACAGTCACTACAAATTAAGTATTATCATTGTAAACGAACGTTTAACATTTTTAAACCATTTTATCGGCCATGCAATTAAAAAAGAAAAAAATACAGTCACTGGTTAAGTATTGAAAATCTACCACTCTACAGTATTTGCAGTTGATTTTATGGCATTTTTGAAAATTTATTATTGGTAAAAGTAGATGTGGCAATGAAGGGGAACCGTGGCCTCTAGCTGAGGCCATGCTCTTTCAAGGTTTCAAAATATATTGAAGATGCTGCAAATATTGCAAGCTATCTGCAGATTCGTGAAACAAATATAAATAATATACAATCCGTTTGAGATTTACGTTGTACAAAGTCTGTCATCTTCACTAGTGCCTTCATGATCCATCGAAAATATAAACTACTCTCGTACTTATGATATTAACAACCATTTTAGGCTGCGCAGTATATGTTTACGTTTTGAATATGGTTTTGTAACGCAAATTATCATTTTGATTCCTGCATTCATTTGTCACAAAATGCCGAACTATTTTGTTCAGTCTCCCTTCGAAGGACGTCGACAATTCTTCCCAACGTTTTATTCTTCAGATATTTGTCGAATGTAGGTGTAAATTTTCCTATCACCATATAATTCTCGCTATAGTCACTCATCACGTATTGATTTCCACGCCTTCTTTTCACATTATTTAATCTAGTTCGAACAAGTATTCCAATGGAGTGATTTGTATGCAGCTATGAATGTTGATTCAAGTGGCGACTCTCATCCAGTCATTTATCAAGTTGGAACCACTTCATCGGAAGTCCTTGCAGTCTTCGATACCATTTCGTATCAAAAGGTAGAGGTCATTCTCACGATCGCATTGTTGTAAACTTACTATATTCTTATTTTGTGCAAGAAAACACACATGATATAAACGTACGAAATTGAATTCTACGCCCAGAAATGAGTTGCCGTATTAAAGATCTTAAAAACACCATTGGAACTAATTTGGGATATTCATATTTTTCAAATTTCTCAAAAGTGTTAGTTGCCACATAGCTGAATGTTGCAATATTACAAATTACTCATAAAAACAAGTGTATAAATTAAAAAGAAAAGCAGATGAGATTATATGTGTAGATTAAATCGGCATTACTTCACCATCCAATTGTCCCAAATTAGTTCCAATCGTGTTTTAATGAACTTTGTCCCCGAAATAAAGGATATATTTCACTCGTCTTCTGGGTAGCGGTTCGTAAATATTACTCTGATAGTTGCTGTATTGTTGTCACTAGCCAAGTAGCTCAGAATGTTGGCAAAATACCGCGAGGTCACTCCAATTATCGCTGCCTTTTGTATAAACAAGGGGTAGTGTCCCACTGGTTGTCAGCAAGGGAATTCAACATGAAGTCAAAGTTCGCCACGTTGACGAGCGGAAGGACATGATTAACGTGTTTAAAGTACATCAACATAGAAAAAGGACAGAAATAAGTATTATAAAATATTGCATCCCCGCTGCATGGACTTTTTCTCAACTTGTCATAAGTATGTAACACAATTATGAATTTAAACCTCTTTCATCCAAATTCATGAGAAAAGAATGTCGTGTTTTCAATCATTCCAGTAACAGACTTGACATGTTCATCATCTTTACACAGTCACAGTTTGAACAGATCATCAACATTTTCTACAAAAGATTTTCAATATGAGCTCATGAATCTCCCGATCTAAATATGTATTAATGTTATTAGTATAGATACAGAAATAAATACACGTACTATTTTAATAGTGTTGTGTGTTTTATTTCAAAACAAATGTTTGAACTCCTGCAACCTTTGACCGAAGATTGTTGTCGTTGTATTTATTCAAGAGATCGTTTATAACTAGATGGCCGCAATTCAATTCAATGTTTTTTCTCTGACAGGGTGCAAGCCTTGTTCACATGATGGCAGACTTCTTGACCCCAGTAACGCTCACAGAAGGTTTTACACTGTATCTCAATAGCCATAACTACAGTAACGTTGTCTCTGATGATTTATTTCGTGCCTTGACTAAGGTGGGTGAAGAAATCTCTTGACAATCGTAAAATTCACTCGAGCCAATCAAAAGCTTACAAACTGTCTCTAAACAATTCAGGAAAATAAACTGGACAAATTTATTTGTTTTCAAGAAAATCACAAAGAAACAATTACTTGGCAAGACAAAAAAATAGGACCGATCATTTCTGCTTATCTCGTACAATGTGAAAAAATCAAATGACGGTTTGTAGCACAGATTTGCGGAATCCTTCTGCAGGTCTCCAGAAGACGATATTCTTCGAATCGTAGTGGTGTGTATTTGTACATTCAACTTCACCCCTATGTTTGAAAAATATGTGAGAATGTGAGTGACGTGATACATCCATATAGATCAAAGAAATTCATACTATATAGATCAGCACATTCAGCTATAAGATTTACATTAACATACACAGCCTTCTCAGATCTTTCGCAAAGATGTCCCTTGTACAGTTGGGGCTAGTCGATCAACTGGTAATGACTTTCCCTAAATGTACAATCAAAAAAGTTTTGATATCAACGGCCTGTTGGATTAAATATCGAGAAGTCGTTTTCTTTAATTCCCATTCCTAATTCCTTTTTGTTTGCAATCATAGGTAGACATAGGGAGAAACAACGTGGACGTTAAAAAGATCATGGACACCTGGACTTTACAAATGGGATATCCAGTGGTCAATGTATCACGTGACAAAGACGATCCAACCATAATCCATACGACACAGCAGCATTTTCTTCTTGATCCAACTGATAGACCAACTGATAAGTATGGAGATATGGGGTAAGACTATAATGTTTCGTTGGTTGGTTGGTTTGGACAAATCCAAATTCTAAATGGCGGCACACACTTATCGTTGCAAATCTGATGTAATACAGTCTGATGTAGTCGCTTGCATTCGTCTGCTGCAACCGTTATCTATACTGGCGATGAATTGTCAGTCTTGATGACTGTTCATTGTGTATTCCAATTGTCGACTGCTTCTGCCTTTTCAACTTTTTACAAATAGGAATATCGAATTGTATGTGTAGGAAATTCAGTGTCATCGCAACTGTTTATTGAGTTTTGAAGAAAGCTATATTGGTCCGATTTTGAAAGCTCGGGAAACTTTCCCGCATCGGTACACTCGTCTTGCTTCTCTGCAAAGGATGTTATGTCAAAAATCAAATGAAAGTTGTCGTGAATTAATTATGAATGTCAATTACTATTTAGAACTGGTCTGACATACTTTTCAATTGGTTGTAGATTACATTTTAAAGTAACAATGTAAAATATCTATTCGTCGCAGTCAAAACATCGGTCCAGGTCAAAAGTAACAAATGATCTTATCTTTGACAGGTACAAATGGTATGTCATGCTTACCTACACGCATGAAGGCGATCAGACGTTTGATAATGTAGGGAGGACATGGCAAAACAGAGGACCAGGTACCCTTCTTGTGTTCTTAATAAGGTGTAACGTCAAATATCGTTCATTAAGAGTTCCTTGTGCTTTTGAAAATCAATTTATTTCTGCTTGACATTACAGAACACATTGCCTAATTTCAAATTTCACAATGTGTGACATATCAACAGACTTATTTGGGTTTCCTAACTCCCAAGCGTGATCAAGACAGTCTCAGTTTAGACAGGATGACTACTTTTGATGTCGATGACACTCAGCCTGATTGGCAGAGGCGTATCTTTTCACCTCGTCCGACTTCAGTCTGCATAAGTCGTCAAAACATTCGCTAGTTAAATTGTTTCCTAAGTGCTGCGTACACTTATGGTTCAAACCATTACAAAATTATTGGCATTGTACTGACTGTTTCTGTCATAACTGTGGAAACAGTAAATCAACTTTTTATGTATTTTACGTCATTCAAGGCAATACTCTGTTTTAAAATACTTTTCTTTACGTTGGAGAAAACAATAGTTTCAGAATTTTTGATTTGATTTATGAAATTGATGATCTATTTGCGCCCTCAACCGAATGGGATGACCTTTTCAAAGTTTAACGTGACAGCATCGTATTTTAGTGTGCGACTTCTGTTTTAACCAAAATATTTCTTCTTTTGAATTGGTAATTTGATGTTAAGATATGCGATCTTTAAATGGGAGGCCTCAGTGATTGACTTTGTTCATATTTGTTCAAATTGAGACAAAATTCTTCATATTCAAAGAATAATGTTGTAATTTCAGTCATGACATTTGTACATGCTATACATTGGACTGGCTTGCTTTATTTTTGTAATACAATCACAACATTGCTATGTGGTCCATTGGGATCAATGTACTATCGACCCCAGTGACAATAGGTGAGATAAACAAGGATTCTAAACATCTGTTATCTTGCCATTAGTTTTTATCAGTCAACGGTCACTTCATCGACGTCCAAATCATATATATTAAATTCTATGACGTAACGGATACCGCAGCAAGCTTGAAGAGTCATATGCCGATATTTTCTGACCTTGACGTTTCCTGACATACAAAGGGAATATATCTCACGGGAGATTAATTCATCGTTTCTTTTAACCCAAAGCATAAGTAAATCACCCACACAAGCTTGTTATATTAGTTTGTTTACTTGGCGCTCAGGATATTCCATAAATAAAGTACTCTTTTGTTCGATCTGCTTCTTTTCAAGATCAAGATCAAACACGTGACTTATTTATTTAAACTTACTGTTTAATGTTCACAACGTTGGATATTATCGCGTCAACATTGACAAAACTAAACCTAAAAAATTCGTCTGAGTTAGAAAGAGTTGTACATAAATCCTAGTGCTGTGAAATTACAAATGATTTACTTAAACAATTAAAATATTTAAAAATTAAAAATGATTTGTGCGAGGTGCATCTTCAACTTTGAAAGTTCGCGCAGACCTTCAAAGTCAGTAAAACTAGGAAAATTACCAACGGTGCATTCTGAAACAAGCATAATACTGCGATTTGTCTTCAATGTCTTAAAAGCTACACAGATGGCGACCGTTCTGACGTGTTGTGAGTTGCAGGTATAGGCTGAACATCTATTTTGAAAGCATTCAATCACAGAATGTAATCAATACTTCAACTCCAATCTACAGTATCATTCTGTCTTTGAGTTCTGAGAATATAAATTTCCCCTGAACTGTACAAGTTGACTGACTGAACTCATTCTCATTAAGAATAACGAAACTGTTTATTGGCGTTGTCAGTTTCTCACTCAACCCTGAACTAGAATACATAAACTAAATACAGTGAACTTAAACAAACACATATAAGATGGATTTACTGCGAATTTGACAGTATCAGGAAAAGGGAGCACTAAGTAAAAGGCCAAGGTGATCTAAATATAGACAGCATAACCAAGGTATGGTCTTTTGGATCATAGCGCAGCATTTAGAACGCCGTTCTGCAGTTAGACATCCTTAGAATTCTATATATTGCATTTGAGCTCAGTTGTTTGTAGGATGTCTTGGCTGTCATAAATATTCTCCTGGAATGTTAAGGAAAGCTACTGTGAATAGTTCGATAAAGTTTGTAATTGAACCACACCGACAACGGTTACCATGCATTACATCGACAATAGAACGGAGAGCAGCTAACGATGGTTAGGGCTTACAGCAGACAGTTGATGTATCAAATATGTAAAAAATATGAAAAATTAAATTTTAATATTTACTGGTGTCATATTTCAAAAATATACAATTTTTATATTCTTTGGAGAAAGTATTAAGTAAGGGGGTTATCCTGAAAATTTGAACTAAATATCTTGATTCTAACACTTTAAACTTGACATTAACTCTGAGAAAAGAATTGGTGCAAAAATAGCCTTTCCGGTCACCTTAATAGCTTTGATTTTATGCCATCAATTACCACATGTTTGTTGTTCTGGCGATGGTGCATTGAGTAATCAAAGTGATTATTACGATCAGTTCATACAGGGTGCGATCACGGTAGGGATCTTCAAAGATCAAATTACTGACGCATTTTGTTGTCATTGCTGCAGCTGATGTCCAAATGACCGGGGTAACGTCCGATGATTGGGTACTGTTTAATGTTCACAACGTTGGATATTATCGCGTCAATTACGAACCTGAAAACTGGGAGAAATTAGCACAGCAATTACTAACTGAACACAAGGTATAAAGTTTTCATTATTTCACAGTCAGCAAACTAGAAAATTTTCCGTAAACTTTAACCACTTTCGTGTTACATGCTAATACTAGTATGCTACTCCTCGGTATTTTAAACGGTCTCAAAATAAGGAGGGGCGTTCAAAGCTGTATGAAATGTCTTTTCCCTCTGATCTGAATTTTGTTTCCTCAAGCAGACTGGTTTTCCACTCTCCAAAATGCACGACAAGGAAAATTCTCCGCCGGCCAGGCTCTTTCAAAAGGCTCCCCACTGCATGCCCTCCGCCTTGGCAAATCCCCGCAAAATGTATCCTTCTTGTTAAAATTTCTCCCCTTGTCACAATATTACAGGTTATACCGATACGTAGCCGTACAGAGCTGCTTTCTGATTCATTTACATTATCACATGGACATCAGCTAGATCAGCTGACAGCATGGAAACTGACCGAATATTTGTCTGAGGAAGAGGAGTACAACCCATGGAGAGCTACTACAGATAACATAGCTACTACAAAGACCATGTTGAAAAGAACCACAGCTTATGGATACTATCAAGTATGTGTCTATTTGATATGCCTCGCTTACTGAGTATTTTCCAGCCGCGTTTAACTCCATATCAAATTTCTTTCGAATTCTCTCATATTGTCAAGTTGTTTCAGAAAGATGCATGAATACTTTCATCGGTATTGTGGAATTACGAAGTTGAATTTTTGACGAAATGCCGTTCAGTATTACATTTCAGTCGCAATGCAATGATCACACTAGCCACACATGACAACTATGCAGATCACTAAACCACAAAATAAGATTTCTATCGTGTATCCCTCAAAGTTAAACACTACTAAAAGTATATGTTAACTTTAGTATAGTCCAGATATAAATCGTAAAAAATTATTACAAACTACTAAAAAATCTCCAGCGATGCTGTTTCAAATGGGTGTGATGGGAACCACGCATTGTCGTCTTGAAGGAACCCTGGCAACCAATGTTGGACATAAAATTCGGTATCTATTGACCCATGCTTCATGAAAGATACACGGCCAAGTGAAATGCATAACTCTAAACACATCACAAGGAAAAATGCATCTCAATGATAGCGTTAAATGTTGATCAGTTTTTAATGTGCTTGTAATACCTTCATCTTTCAGAAATATATGAGAAATTTGATCCATCCAATGTACACAAAGTATGGATGGGATTTCACAGACGAAGAATTTCTTGTATAGTAAGTCGTATATATTGAAATTTTGCAGTCTGAATTATTTAGTAAAATAGATAAAAAGGAAAAGCTATGTAAATAGATAAAACGTCAGCGTATCAAAAACCTTTAAATAAGTGTATTTAAAGAAAATACATGTGGAGAAAATAAGAACAAGGTGAACTTCCAACTGTCAATCCTTAAAATAGATTGTTATTTTTCTTGTAAGCATTTCATATTCGTCCATATTCGGTCTTACCGATTTCTCCTGTCACTTTTATCAGTATGAGTACCATGACAGCCATCAACGTTGCCTGTGGTCATGCACACGCTAGTTGTGTTGAAGAATGCAAGGACCAGTATCATCAATGGATTGACACCGGCAACAACACGTAAGTCTTGCAGATCCAGCCACTTTAATCCCTTTCAATAATAGAAAAACAACATCAATTATTACGCCACCATTGATTGAAATGGGGTCGTACGATTAATTGAAATGGGGTCGTACCATTGATTAAAATGGGGGCGTACCATTAATTGAAATAGAGCCGTGTAGCTGAGATATCTACTCGTAAATTTGTATCTGTTCATAAATTAAGTTCAGATACTGTTGTGGTTCTAAGATCAAGACATTTGTACTTCTCAGCTGCCTTGTATTGTTAACAAGAACGATAGAACTTCTAATGATTAAGGAAGAAGGTAAAAAGATGTATGGCGTGTTGTTCAATCAATGGCAGTGTAGTTTACCAGTGTAACGTTCTTTCTGTACACAGAATCCGGGCTGACACAAAAACTACAGTATACTGCACCGCTATAAGGTACGGCGGTGATGTAGAATGGGAGTTCGCCATGGAGATGTATGAAAGTAAACTAACCGACCCAACCGACAGATCGTATCTACAGGCAACTATGGCTTGCACACATATTCCATACCTGTTGTCAAGGTAAACAGATATTTAGATATTGCATCAAGTGCTAACTTTGGAATCTATGTTGATTGATGTTTTGTTTGTTTGTTTGTTTGTTTGTTTTCCTTTCCATTGCATTTGATGTTTTGATCGATTAATATTATCAATACGACTATGTATGGCCATAGGTTATAGGTTTGCGGTTATGATGAGTATTTATTTGATGTTGAAATTTTCATATGGTTGTGTAATTCAGATATTTAGAATATTCACTGACCTGGGGCTGGGCTAATACTGGAATTCACAACGCTAGAAGATACTCGGCTGTGGGCTTCTCCATAGCCTGGACGTTCACTATGGATAACTTCGATGAGTTACTTGAAACGTGAGTATGCTTTAGTTTTGGCCTATAGGAATAAGTTGAGGAAAGATATTTAGTATTGTTATCTAGTTGCTGACAAAAGTAACGATACAATGATAATAATAAAATATTAACAAATCAGTGCCTGTGTTGCTAAAATGACGTACTGTGGGGCAATACCAATAAAGCAATGGCCTAGACTAGGATAATCCTAAAAAAAACTTATATACATGGTTTGTAAATCCCTCTGTTTGATCTGGTCTGAGTCATCGAGAATCACTCTTTATCTTAGTCTACAGTGGTCTTCTTAATCTATAGGCCTATTCATTCCCATGTTTAATATTAACTTTCATCTGTACACTGGATTCTTTAGTGAGTTTTTCAAATAAGATACTTGTGAATGCGCATATCAAAGGAGCCTAGGAATGTGGGTAAAATTGTCAAAATGTGTAGAGTAATTTTATTACACTTCAGTTTCAGAATATGAAAATATTTCAGTTTGCGGCTAAAAGACTAATTTTCAGTGAACAATAATCATCATATAATAAATATGTTCCATAATTTATTTGTTCCTTATATTTATTCATGCATTGAAACAGATACGGAGATGCTGCCTACGATATTGTCTGGGGATTTTCCGACGAGATGAACACGAGAAGAGAAAAAGAAATGGTACTTCTTTCGCATTAAACTTCTTTCCAATTTAATCTTTTTTCATTCAATCCCTAAACGTTTGCAATGATCCCTTAGCGTAGTGACAATTGCTAATACACGTACAAAAATTGCAAATTAATTTGATGATGTACAGAAATTTGCAATCAGTCTATCAAATAAAAAGTAGATTATGCCAAGAGATGTGTCGCCTTTCCGCATCAGAATGGAAAACCAGTAAAAACTTGTACGAAATTATTTCACTGAAGTTGTCAACATCTATACATATTCTCGTTAAGCTTAAAATGATATTTTTACTGTCATAACTGACAGAGACTAGCTGACTATTACCACGTAAACAATGTGATAGATTAGTCGTCTTTATTTCATTTCATATAATTTGAAAACAATTCATTTTTCTCGTCCTAGCTTGAGGAGTTTGCCGAGCTGCACAATGATATGCCTGAAAATGCCGCCAGCAACTTTTACGCCGCTCTTCACCGTATCGAGCTTAGCATTATATGGATGGACAGAAATTACGACCAACTGAAGTTATGGTTTCAAGAAAAGACTAAAGACAGCATTTAGATATTAAGTGTGTGCATTTTATACCTGTATGTGTGTGTATGTTCATTAAAGAACGGTATATAAACTATTACGTTTAGGGGAATACACAATCATGGAAGAGTTGAAATATCTACCAACGATTGAGATGTACGTACTACTTATTTTTTATCTATTTGTCAATAACTTTAACCTTTTACAGTCCCAAAATTACATAATTTCAATCGTTCTATTGTTTTAATCCATGGGTGTTTTTTAACTTTTTGCTCAAAATTATGTAGATGCCAAAGTTGATGGCACATTATGACCTGTAACATGGCACAATGTTGAAAATTGAGAAAAACAACCTTGCGTCATCTTTAGACTTATGAATAATCTCTTTCTTTTGTCACAATAAGGAGTGAAAGTAACAACATTCGGGTTTTTAAAGACAGTATATTTTATCAAAAACCTGAGACACCTTCCCATAGATACATCTTGACAGTTTCATCTAGTGAAAATCAGAACATATGTAGTTTTAAACGTTTCATTACAACCATTTCCGAATGAAATATATGCCTCATCATTTTTATACGTGTCGAGGTCAGATTATCAGGATTCAGAAAGTAAGCTGAATTCAAAGTCACCAAATCAAGCTCTAAAATAGCATTACGTCTTTCATTTAGTTGTGGCTTGTATTGTTTTGAACATAATTTAAGTGTATGCGTGAAATGTGTGTACAGAGTAATAATAGTATCTTATGTGTACATTCCAATTTGAAATACTTTTCTACTCGATATAAATATAACGCCATCAAACAAGGTCAATTGTAGAGTATTAATAGCATTACCGTGTTACAAGATTCTGTTTTCACAGTGGCTTCCCCATTTAGTTCACTTGTCGAAGTAATGAGTGGATATGTCAAGGAACACAACATTGTAATATCGAGAATTTCTAGCCAGTTTCCATGTATAGGCCTATCGAGATATTTATTGTTTTGATGTTTACATACATAGTGACGCAGATGCTGATTGACAAATTGTTCATGCAATTTTCAAATGTCTTCAAAGCTTCCAGGGGTATGCGTGTTCAATGAAAATTGATTTAAAAATTCCGTATTTCTGTAACAGCCTCCGATGATTAAACATATTCTTTCAAGGAGCCTAACACAAATATGTATCTTCAAGTCTTATCCAATAGCAAATTTGCCGATGCCCTCTGGGTTGAGTTGTTAAAGTTGATAAATGAAAGGTTTTCCAAACTCAGGCTAATTGATAAACAAAGGAAGACAAAATCGTACATCTAGACTATCCGATTACTAGATTTTCTGAGGGTAGACGTGCAGGGCAGTTGATACGGAACCGTAAAGTAGTTTACAGGGATTCACTGAATTTGAAAAGCGTGAAATTTGTTTCTTTCCTTTGCTTATTTGGCTTCCTTATCTAAATTGTTTCAATGTCCCAGTGTTACATGTATTGCTTCGCTTCACGACTGAGAGAGAGAGAGAGAGAGAGAGAGAGAGAGAGAGAGGAGAGAGAGAGAGAGAGAGAGAGAGAGAGAGAGAGAGAGAGAGAGAGAGAGAGAGAGAGAGAGAGAGAGATTGATTGTAATATGATCTGAAATGCGCAATCTGATAAAGGTCAAGGACATGAGGAATCTTCATGGTTAATTTATATTGATGCTATGAAGGATTCATCGACTATCTTTCTGTTTTTATAAACAGTTTTCTATTGACATCAATAAATTCCTATGTGTACTGTGTTCATGTATCATCAAGTGAGTCGTAAGACATTTCTTGGCCTAGTGTTTAGGTCACGAGATGTCTTCCATCCGAAAGTTCACTTGCATTCAATGACAAGAGCTTTCTGGTTTTAATCAGCTCAGGAAGACTATAACACGATCGGAATCTCAGGGTTTGTGTACGTTCCGAGTCAACAACGTAGGCTATTACATACAATCACTTTTCCCAAGCACTGCAAGTGGTCGAAAAACTGCCACACGGGATTGAGCTAATGTAAACAGAATGTATATGAGGCCATTCTAGACGTATACATGGTTTCTCAACACGAAAGACCTGCCATGGATGCACAAGAGGGGCACCTGTGTTTGTTCATTTTGACAGACAAGTAAGCTACAAGATAGAGCAGTGACTTGTCATTCTTTTTCAATCACTTTCATTGGTCTCATCCAAACCACATCCAGCACATCGACGTTCCGTTAGCAGAATCAGGAGAACTTGTGGGAACTGTACATAAACAACCCGAGCAAATAACACGTTAACCTGATTTCTAGACCCTTTCATGATTGAAACATAAAGATGTCAAGTAACTAGAGAGATACGGAAGATGTTTCTGAAGAAGGAATTTCAGTCTGATCTTAATACTTCAAAATCAAAGAGGACAACTGCAGACACAAGCGTTGCAGTCTAATTACCAGCCAAACTGATGTCAAAATATGGGCCTTCAACGTACAAGTTGAATAGAGGGCGCACTCCACCGTCATCACGAACAACGAATAAATTTCTTTTAAAAAATCAGATATTCCTTGACAGAATTTGCCGTCTAGATATGTGTTAACTATTTTCTATCTATTGAAATAATATCACATTGAATAAATATTAATTATCTGTAAAATATTACCTGTAGTATCTGCTTGTTAGCGTTAATCAGATTTGGTCTCTTCAAAGGTACAGTTTAAGACCGGCGTACTTTCTTATGATGATATTACCAAAGTCCTTCTCAAAGATAGAAAAAACATATTGACTGATAGCTGTGTGAGAGAATGCACCTTGTTTTAAAGAAAACGAAGTGTACAGGGCATGTGTTAGAATACCGACGAGTACATATAACTGAGCAACATTTCGGCTTTCAGTCTTCCTACATCTCCCGCAGAAAGCCGTATGTCCAATGACTTTCACAGAATGATTTTTCCATACAGAAGTACGGTAATGCGACAATGCAGCGATAGAATTACGGCTGTTCTGCTGAAGATTTAGGGATACTAATACGCAATCAGTCTGTTGTCATTTCTGTCCGTAATGAGACTGGATGGTAGGGCAGTGTCAACAATGCAAAATATCAGAGTGTGTATGAGTGATTTGACAGCAGCATACACGATTAAATAACTATTAACTAAAATCAAATTTAAAATCATTGGTTGTATCAATATCCAAGGGTGGATACAGACACATGTTCATTTCATTTCATTTCAATGTTGTTTCGTCATCTATTGAACGATCACAATGATACCGGCGTTTTGTAATAGTCTTGATACTGGATATACAACAAAGGCAACATTCCCGGTATGCATCTCGGTCTTTTTCATGGAAAATGTCATTCATCCATGTCATTCATCCATGTCATTAAGTCGGCTGATTGAGAACTCAAGGTTGATGATTGAATGAACAGCCAAAAGAAGCTGTTTCAAAGTTATATCAATGGAAATTTGAAGGGTACTGTTCACGTAACACATATTTGAAATTAAGACACTTTTCATTCCAAATCATAACAATAATGTTGCTTTCTTATAGCAAATTAAAGGCAATATCATTTTATTCTTCAAATTTTGATGGAAATAAAATCGTAATGTAATTCTGCGCTCCATTTCGTTTAATGTTCCTTCTGATGGCCTATTGTAAAGGTACAAGGTTTTAATTGCTCTCGCGATTTTGAAAACTTTGAGTGTAGGCAATTATACCCATAGAATACACCCATAGGGTAAAAGGCAAGAAATTCTCCCCGACATTAGAAAGTTTGGTGTACAGGCACCTCACAGTTTGAAATTCGATGACCGTATGCCCGATATATAATCAACTAAAGTGTTTCTGTACTAATGATTTAATTTCAAAGCTTTAAGTGAAGGTTTTGTGAATGAGTAGAGTCTGCCACACAAACATATACAAAATTGCCGGCTTCCGATAACCTGATCGCGATCAAATTTTTACCCATCGACCCAAAGCCCTTTAAAACCTAACCTTATAAGGCGGAAGTTACAGAAGTGAAAGTAAAGTTACAAATTACGAGGAAAATCAAATCCTACCAGTGATTTTCGCTAATTATACAAAAACCAGAGTGCCTCAATAGACTCTCAGCGTCAAATTCCATTGCTTTGAGCATCATTGATTGATTGTGGTCCGTCCGCTCGGTCCATTCACTTATTCAGCTTTCATACCACTCTCCGAGCTGTGGTGGCGCTCTCTCAGGCTGACTTTTATGACTTCATAAAATGTACATGGAGATTTACAATTTCTCTTAAAACAAAGAAGACGAAGGGGCACTAAGATTAGTTATTAATATTGTATTATTAATACAATAGAATGTGTTCAAGCCTGATGTATGTCAAAATTTGTACAAAATGGTCGGCCTGAGAATCCCTACATATCATCCCGTTAGCACACGGTCTCACCGTGGAGGGACCGTGATTAGGAGGAAAATATTCGTAAACGTTTGTTGTGCTATGTCTGGCAGTGGCAATAGCCCATGTTAGAGTGACACCACTCTTAATCTTTGCCTTCGTGCATCAACTAATATGTGCATCCGTAAACAAAGACAAAATTTGGCGCATCAGTATATCCATGGACTATCACAACTTTAGATGCATGCCGCGGCTGCGGAATGTTTGAATTTGTCACAATTGTTTTCAACAAATGGCAGTGGTTGCATGGCATCTTCTGTCATTTTGCCAGGAACTTTGAAACATCTCTTAATGATGTAAAATAATTTACAGAATAAAAAAGGACCTTTAGTGATTTATTAGTGATTTATTTACTTTCATGTAGTCGAACCCTTTATCTAGAATAATATAAGAAATTATAAGCTTAAGTAGCGTGTTTCTGTTTCGTTTGGAGATTGAAGTAAAATACACTTGCGTCATTACGAACGACTCTGCGCTAAGGAACCAACCACAGAAGACGGGCTCGAAAATGAAAAAGTACATGTCGACCGACTCTATTTTAAATGAACGAAACCATCTTCTGAGCATTTTTCCGACGCAGCTGCGTTGTTTCACTCTTTTGTTCAGGGACGTTTTGTTTTTGTTTTATTCAATTTTCTCAAATCGTCCCCTCCTGGTCCAACGTATATTAGAAACAAAAATAGTTTCCTAGGAGGCAGACCTCGCCTGGTTGACGAATAGCAAATTACTCACAAGGATAATTTCCAGGTCGGCAGGCAGAAACAAGAGTGGCTGAGTGACTGACAAAAAGACAGGTAGCTAGGAGTGCCATCTGATAGTCAAGACAAAAAGACAGGTAGCTAGGAGTGCCATCTGATAGTCAAGACAAAAAGACAGGTAGCTAGGAGTGCCATGTGATAGTCAAGACAAAAAGTCTTGACAAGAGCGATATGTAATCACATAACTGATCAGTTTAATAATCAGCATGAAGTGGTTTACACCCTGAGTAAAGCAACTGATTTTAATCCAGTGCCGGAGCTTTTAACTTTGGATCAAGCTGATGAGGACGATAAACGATACGATCGGTTCTTTGGGGTATTAAAACCGGTGGGGGGATTGAAAACGAGAGATCAAGAACGAGGAACTGAAAGCGTTGGGAAATTGTGGTATTGAAGACAGCAACACTCACAGCATGGACGTTTACGTCAGCGCTCACAGTTACTACTAAGATGCTTGGCGGTTGTTCAGAGTTACAGCGAAATACACCAAACAGCAGAAACTACTCAAATTACGTCACACATATTTGAGATACCCTTTATCGCAAATGACCATGAAGTCCATTTTAGCGCAGGATCAAAGGGATATTATTATGAACAAACTGGCTGCTGTGCGGATTATCCATTACGAGAACGATATTGTAATAGTCCGTGGGCTAGAGGGGGTCTACGTGCACCCCCCCCCCCACAGGATAACAAACCTGTATTTTCAGAACCCTTGGGATCCCTAGAATACGAAATGGAATTTTAACAGGAAAAATATAGGGACGCAATAGCTGTTATGGTCATGTTTTGAAGGGTACCGCAAAATCACGATTTTCCAAGCCAAATGCATTTTCGTCAAATCTGTCTTCTTGTAAGTCATGTGCTGAGCTCATTTTTTAACATAACCTCACTTGTTTGGTATCATTAGAAAGGGAATTTATTCCTCTTTAAGATGACATATTGCATTATGCAATATCTTCTACAGTTTTTGTCAAATATAACCAAAACTTACCCCTTACCCCAAAATTTAACATTGCAAATTACAGTAAAACTCAAATTCTACCAATTTTTTAGCTGGGCATAATAAAATATGCATTGCTTTGTCTGAAATCTGTTTTATTTGATACAGGGACATGTCAGAAATATGAAATAGACTTTTAACAGAAAAAATATTGGGAATCTACAGCTGTAACAGTCATATTTGAAGGGTACCACAAAATAACAGTGTTGCAGATTTGCATGCATTTTTGTTAAAACTGTCTTCTTATAAGTTATCTGCTGAGCTTGTTTTTGAATATAACCTGGCTTGTTAGGTATCATTAGAAAGATAATTTACTAATCTTTGAAATGACATATTGTAACATGCAATATCGTGTGTAGTTTTCATGATATGTAACCACAACTTACCCCATACCCCAAAGTTTACATTGAAAATTTCAGTCATAGCTAAAACCAAATTCTACCATTTTTTAGCTTGACACAAAAAATCTGGCCGTTTTTGCTATTAAATCTGTTTTATTTGGTACAGAGACATGTCAGAAACATGAAATAGACTTTTAACAGAAAAAATATTGGGAATCTACAGCTGTAACAGTCATATTTTGAAGGGTACCGCAAAAGTAACAGTGTTGCAGATTTGCATGCATTTTTGTTTAATTTGTCTTCCTATAAGTTATCTGCTGAGCTTGTGTTTTGAATATAACCTGGCTTGTTAGGTATCATTAGAAAGATAATTTACTAATGTTTAGAATGACATATTGTAACATGCAATATCTTGTGTAGTTTTCATGATATATAACCAAAACTTACCCCATACCCCAAAGTTTACATTGAAAATTTCAGTCATAGCTAAAACCAAATTCTACCATTTTTTTAGCTTGACACAAAAAATATGGCCGTTTTTGCTATTAAATCTGTTTTATTTGGTACAGAGATATATCAGAAACATGAAATAGACTTTTAACAGAAAAAATATTGGGAATCTACAGCTGTAACAGTCATATTTTGAAGGGTACCGCAAAATCATAGTGTAGCAAATTTGCATGCATTTTTGTTAAATTTTTCTTCCTATAAGTTATCTGCTGAGCTTGTTTTTGAATATAACCTGGCTTGTTAGGTATTATTAGAAAGCTAATTTACTAATCTTTAGAATGACATATTGTAACATGCAATATCGTGTGTAGTTTTCATGATATATAACCAAAACGTACCCCATACCCCAAAATTTACATCGAAAACTACTGTCATAGCTACTGTCAAATTCAAGCAATTTTTTACGCAGACATAAAAAATTAGACAATTTTTGTATGAAATCTGTTTTATTTTGTATTTTGCCATATCAGAAATATGAAATGAACTTTTAACAGAAAAATATTAGGATTCTATAGCTGTAACAGCTGTATTTTTAAGGGTACAGCTAAATCTCAGTATTCCTGATTCGCTATGCGTTTTTGTTAAATCTGTCATCTTATAAGTCGTCTACTAAGCTTGTTATTGATTATAACTGAGTTTGTTTAGTATCATTGAAAAGGTAATTAATATTCTTTACAATGACATATTGTAACAGGCAATATCTTGTATATTTTTCATGGAATATGACCAAAACGTACCCCATACCCCAAGGTTTATATTGAAAGTACTGTCATAGATAACGTGATCAAATTCCGTGAATTTTTAGCTAGACATGATAAAAATAGCTCTGTTTCGGTATTAAATCTGTTGTATATGGTACTGGGTCATGTCAGAAATGTGAAATAGACTTTTAACAGAAAAAATATTTGGACTGTATGTTGTAACAGCCATATTTTTGAAGGGAAATGCAAAATCGCAGTACCGCAAACTGGCACCTTTTTTGTTAAATTCTTCTTCTTGTAAGTCATCTGCTGAACTTATTTTGTGACACAACCTGGCTTATGAGGTATCATTAGTAGGGCAATTTATTTTTCTTTAAGATGACATATTGTCATATACAATGTCATTCATAGTTTTCCTGGAATATGGTCAAACTTTACCCCATACCCAAAAAGTTCAAATCGCAAATTACGGCTTATCTTAAATTCTACCATTTTTGCTGCACATAATACAAAAGGCAATTCTTGTTTAAAATCTGATTTATTTGCTACAAAAGTATGTCACAAGTATAAAATTAACTTATAACGGGAAGATGATACAATTTAGTAGCCATTTGGATCATTTTGGAGGGGGAACCCATATATTGCAAATGTATGTGTTTCGGCAAATTTGCCCTGATACCTGGGTACCCTTCCAAATATGATCCAAAAGGCTACAAAATCATATTATGTTCCTGTTAAAAGTTAGTTTCATATTTGTGACATACTTTTTTAACAAAATCACAGATTTCATAGATTGCATACAAGCATTGCCTTTGGTATATAAAGTTAATAAATTGTAAAAAAAGGTAGAGTTTCAGATTTGCAGTAATTTGCTGTGTAAACCTTGTGGTATGGGGTAAGTTTTCGTCATATTCCATGAAACTATATCAGACATGGCATATAACAATATGTCATTTAGAAAAGTAGTAAATTAGCTTTTTAATGATACCAAATAAACATGGTTATGTAATAAAATAAGCGCAGCAGAAGACCTACAATGGGACAAAGTTAACAAAAGCACATATGAGTCTGCACTGCTGTGATTTTGCAGTACTCCACAGAATATGCCTGTTACAGCCATAGAATACCAATATTCTTTCTGTTAAAAGTCTATTTCATATTTCTGACATATTTCTGTACCAAATAAAATATATTTAATAGCAAAAATGGCCAGATGTTATATGTCTAGGTAAAAAAATGGTAGAATTTGGTTTTAGCTATGACTGAAATTTTCAATGTAAACTTTGGGGTATGGGGTAAGTTTTGGTTATATATCATGAAAACTACACACGATATTGCATGTTACAATATGTCATTCTAAACATTAGTAAATTAGCTTTCTAATGATACCTAACAAGCCAGGTTATATTCAAAAACAAGCTCAGCAGATAACTTATAGGAAGACAAATTTAACAAAAATGCATGCAAATCTGCTACACTATGATTTTGCGGTACCCTTCAAAATATGACTGTTACAGCTGTAGATTCCCAATATTTTTTCTGTTAAAAGTCTATTTCATGTTTCTGATATATCTCTGTACCAAATAAAACAGATTTAATAGCAAAAACGGCCAGTATTTTTGTGTCAAGCTAAAAAAATGGTAGAATTTGGTTTTAGCTATGACTGAAATTTTCAATGTAAACTTTGGGGTATGGGGTAAGTTTTGGTTATATATCATGAAAACTACAGAAGATATTGCATGTTACAATATGTCATTTCAAAGATTAGTAAATTATCTTTCTAATGATACCTAACAAGCCAGGTTATATTCAAAAACAAGCTCAGCAGATAACTTATAGGAAGACAAATTAAACAAAAATGCATGCAAATCTGCTACACTATGATTTTGCGGTACCCTTCAAAATATGACTGTTACAGCTGTAGATTCCCAATATTTTTTCTGTTAAAAGTCTATTTCATGTTTCTGATATATCTCTGTACCAAATAAAACAGATTTAATAGCAAAAACGGCCATATTTTTTGTGTCAAGCTAAAAAAATGGTTAGAATTTGGTTTTAGCTATGACTGAAATTTTCAATGTAAACTTTGGGGTATGGGGTAAGTTTTGGTTATATATCATGAAAACTACACAAGATATTGCATGTTACAATATGTCATTCTAAACATTAGTAAATTATCTTTCTAATGATACCTAACAAGCCAGGTTATATTCAAAAACAAGCTCAGCAGATAACTTATAGGAAGACAAATTAAACAAAAATGCATGCAAATCTGCAACACTGTTACTTTGCGGTACCCTTCAAAATATGACTGTTACAGCTGTAGATTCCCAATATTTTTTCTGTTAAAAGTCTATTTCATGTTTCTGACATGTCTCTGTACCAAATAAAACAGATTTCATAGCAAAAACGGCCATATTTTTTGTGTCAAGCTAAAAAAATGGTAGAATTTGGTTTTAGCTATGACTGAAATTTTCAATGTAAACTTTGGGGTATGGGGTAAGTTTTGGTTACATATCATGAAAACTACACACGATATTGCATGTTACAATATGTCATTTCAAAGATTAGTAAATTAGCTTTCTAATGATACCTAACAAGCCAGGTTATATTCAAAAACAAGCTCAGCAGATAACTTATAAGAAGACAGTTTTAACAAAAATGCATGCAAATCTGCAACACTGTTATTTGCGGTACCCTTCAAAATATGACTGTTACAGCTGTAGATTCCCAATATTTTTTCTGTTAAAAGTCTATTTCATATTTCTGACATGTCCCTGTATCAAATAAAACAGATTTCAGACAAAGCAATGCATATTTTATTATGCCCAGCTAAAAAATTGGTAGAATTTGAGTTTTACTGTAATTTGCAATGTTAAATTTTGGGGTAAGGGGTAAGTTTTGGTTATATTTGACAAAAACTGTAGAAGATATTGCATAATGCAATATGTCATCTTAAAGAGGAATAAATTCCCTTTCTAATGATACCAAACAAGTGAGGTTATGTTAAAAAATGAGCTCAGCACATGACTTACAAGAAGACAGATTTGACGAAAATGCATTTGGCTTGGAAAATCGTGATTTTGCGGTACCCTTCAAAACATGACCATAACAGCTATTGCGTCCCTATATTTTTTCTGTTAAAATTCTATTTCGTATTCTAGGGATCCCAAGGGTTCTGAAAAATACAGGTTTGTTATCCTGTGGGGGGGGTGCACGTAGCCCCCTCTAGCCCACGGACTATAATCAGAAGTGTGATAAGATGATAGTCTCTAGTGACTTCCCTATGTGAATATACCATAGACAGAAGTTTTTTGTTGCATGTGTACGCACCTAGTTCTCGGTCTACTTCCTACAGCGTGTTGAAATACCAAGTACTCAACTTGTCAACGTTGACATGTATTGTTTTGTTGAATGATAATCAAATTCAGATTCGGACTTCATCCAGTTGTCAACAACAGCATTGCACGTCACTCGCTGACATGCCGCACTGACAAACCAAATACTTGGTATTTCAAAATGGTGTAGGATGAGAACCAAAAAAATCTGTGGTCGATATATGAAAAAACACTGAAAACATGTCAAAAGTTCCAGTTTACTGAAGCCATAACACAAAGAACAAAGAGATTGAAATATAAAATATTAAACTTTGCCCCAGCATTGGTGGGGTCATAGAATTATTTTTGAAGGTGTAATCTTTTCCTTGTCAAGGGTTTGCTCAGACGCAGGCGCAAGGAGAGTCTGCCTACCCACTCCTGGTCATAAGAATTGAACGCTCCCAACTGATTACTGTGAAAACTTAGATAAGATAGAAAGAAATTTCACACAGTTGTTCTTTCAAGTTGTGATAAGTCATCGCGCTGAAGGGTCCGACAAAAAGGCAAAAGCACATGTATTTAACAGTCTACAGCTTTCTTGACATTGCCGACAATGCCAAAATCACACATGGAAAATGGAGATGCTAATACATACGAGTCGGTAAAAGAGTCAAATACTAGATCTGGTTGTCATGTTTCGGTGATTGGATGGGTCGGTATTATGGTACTTGTAACTCTGCTGATCACAGCAGCGGTGCTGACCACATATTTTTCCACGGGATGTGAAACAGCAGAGCCTATTGAAGATAACCCGCACGATGGCCTGCCGCCTCCGCCCGAAGATGCTGAGATTGACCGCGAGCTGTTTGATGGATATTTGTCAACAGATCTTATACCAAGTCATTACGACGTTTCATTGAAGACATATCTAGATGCTGATGATGGCCCCAGACAATTCTCTTTTGAAGGTAATGTAGTGATCGAAATTACATGCCAGAATCCAACTTCAAGGGTTGTTCTTCATGCCCATGAAACTCTTATAGTGGATCACGACTCGGTGGTCGTGACGACAGCAAGCGGAGAAATTCTCAAGCATTCAAATATACAAGAAGACGTAAAATACGAATACATTGAGATAGACCTTGGTGTTGACAATGAACTCACTTCAGGAGAGACATACAGTGTACACATGTCATTCGCTGGCACGCTTCTCCATGATGACTTTATGGGATATTATCTGAGTAACTACACAAAACATGGAGAAACTAGGTAAGAAGACGAACTTTGTAAATTCGATTACGATGTCGTGACTTTGTTTTATCTGAACTGCAATTACTAATTGTCTACAAAATCCCTAGCAAAGTAAATTCATTTTGTTTTTACTATTAAACCGTTGGCCTATGATCAGAGACAAAATTCAAGGAGAAATCCAAGGCTTGTGACATGAAAAAAAATTCACGTCACAGCGGCTCTCTGCCGTGTACCTACTATACCTCAAGCGACTGTGTGACCCAAGGAGACAAAACATTCTCCATGAATCTATAGTGAATAACTAAAAAGCACATCAAAGTGGTGCACAGATTACAATTCATGAAGAATCATTCAAATCATCTTCACTATATATGTTGAATATTTCCACATAACATAGGAAACGGAGTACATGTTTGCCTGTCGATGCTGCACCACATACGTAATAACACGTGTAAGTGTTCTATTCTGTTCAGTAACCACACGTGCTTGATTGGATGATTGGCTCGTCTGCTAAGTTGACAGTTAAGAGACGAGCATGAATACAGTTGAATTGCAGATAGCCAAGTCATCTGTTTTGCAAACAATCTTCTGGACTGCCAGGTTATATCCACAAACACTGAAGAGGGGGAGAGGGTCGGTGTAATTCACGTACTTTGACATTTTGTGATCTGGTCGCCTTGAAAAACAATTATAGTATTTTTGAAAATACTCTTCTTCATGTTCACTGCCCGATACCATCATTTAGTCATATTTACAGTGAGTATTTTTCAGCGCTGTCAGGGAAGTGCGATTAGGGAGAACCATTTGATTTCTAGGATGATAGATGATTATTTAGGAAAAATATTGTCATCAGAGGAAGGGGGAAAATGACCCGTAATGACTTGCGGAAAAATGTTTTAAGGGACAGAACTAAAAAAGTTGTGATACGCCTGAAATCAGCAAAATTTGGGAAAGCTCATTCTCTTGGGCTCTCTGACGCTAATACGTTTTCACAGCATTTGTGATATAAGTGGTTTATGTTGCGATGTATTAAATAACATCGACATTATCAATATTCCAATTTAGGGATGTACTATGTTACCTGCTCTGTACATAGCGAAAACATTTTAGAGCACAAGACAAAATTATTACAATAAACTATTTTAAAAGCAATATATTATTCTGTAAATACATTTGTCTACATCATAAAAACAAACAAAACAAGGCTTTCTGACAACGGAAATGCAGTAATAACAAGTTTCATGAAATACAAGTTCTCATTTTACCTGTTACATGTAACTTTACATACAACTGAATCAAGGAAAACATAGATTGTAAACATTCCGCTTATCACTAGTTACACTGAACCCTATAAGTTGTTCATAGCTGCAGTTGTGAGCCGTTGACATTTAAGGTGAAGTAACAGACAAAAATGCACTGTCTTTGCATGTTGAAAAAAATTGACGCAGGACTGACGGAAACAAATGATGCCGTACCCCCTTTCTACATCCACAGAAATCAAATGGTTAACGCCTTGGGCCCTAATCGTTCGGATTTAAACTTCACATTACATGTGAAATTGAAAAACTATAAAAAAACATGACTGAAAAGCATTTTAGAGTTCAGAAACAACTTACTCACAAGTTTA
The DNA here is from genome assembly GCF_041260155.1 of Ptychodera flava. Lineage (NCBI taxonomy): Eukaryota > Metazoa > Hemichordata > Enteropneusta > Ptychoderidae > Ptychodera > Ptychodera flava. The sequence goes on along the minus strand of NC_091933.1, from coordinate 2,603,451 downwards.
TTCATGTCATGTCAATATTGGCGTTACCAACTAACGTACAATTGACTAATGTTTTCGGCGGGAAAACAAGTCAGCTTGCTTGCAGGCTTTCCGTGAACCATGTGTCAAATATCTTTACAGTAAATGTGACCAGGGCATCATAAAGAACATTCTATGTGTTAAGGGATGATCTTGTAAACTCACATAAAAAATATACATAACATTACCGCTTCCCATGTAACTTTGATATTCTCCTGGTAGAATTAGGTAATAAAAATTGCACTAAGGGAGCGTTCAGTTTTTACAGCCTGGGGGGGGGCCGGCAAAATCTTGTCGCCGGTGTTCAAAAAAATATAGACCCCCCTGCATTTTTTGTGAAAAAAAGATGAACCCCCCCCTTTGTCAGACGAAAAAAATTGATGACCCCCCCCCCCCTGAAAAATAACCAAAACCCATATGTCAAATTTACCCGCATGGTTTGGATTTGAACTCCGGTACGCAGCGCACTTTATTCGTGTTGCAGAGATGCCAGTGCACAAACTTCTCAGCCACATCCATTGAAACGTCTGTTAATTAGGACGACTGTAAGGCAATTGTTAACTTCATTTCCATAGACAACTCATGTCCATGGACATTGTATAAAGTAAACTTTATTGGAGTGGTTCGCCAAAGGCAGCCCTCCGGTTAAGAGGGTCATGGGCCATTACGTAAAGTCAACTTTATTCTAGTGGGCCACCAAAGGTGGCCCGCCGGTAAAGAGGGTCGATCATGGCTATTGCATAAAGTAGACTTTACTGGACAGGGCCGCTGAAGGCGCGCGGCCATTACCATTATTCAGTGCGTGATCCCAGGGGGTCCCTCAAAAATGTTTCTAATACAAGGGCGGCTTCAATTGGGAATTTCACAGTAAGATTGCCGTAGGGTATTACATAAAGTCATTGTATTGTAGTGGGCCGCCGCAGGCGGCCCGCCGGTAAAGAGGGTCGGATCATGGCCATTGCATGAAGTAAACCTAATTGGAGTGGGCCGCCAAAGGCGTCTGCCCGTTAAGAGGGTCATGGGTAATACATAATGTATATTTATTGTAGTGGGCCGCCAAAGGCGGCCCGCCGGTAAAGAGGGTCGATCGTGGCCATGGCATAAAGTGAACTTTATTGTTGGTATTATGTTTTTTGAAAATGTGGTGACCCCCCCTTTCCTACCAGTGAAAAAGCGATGACCCCCCCTTTGCAAATTCCAAAATTAGGATGACCCCCCCCCCTGGATTTTGCCGCCCCCCCCGGCCGTAAAAACTGAACGGTCCCTAAGGGATGTGTGGTTTTTCAAAATCGACAATACGTGAATGCCTCCTAATAATTTAATAGACGTCTCAAGCTCTACGATTTGTGATTGGACAAATCACACATTACAGGTATACAATGTTCAAAGGCAAGTGTAATTTTGATTTCAAGACATTACTCATTTCATTATATACTAGTAATTGTTCTCCTAGCATAAGTCCTTTTTACCATTACATGCAGTCGGCAGAACACAACGAAACTTGTGGTTCCTTTGACAAATTTTATCTGGAAAAAACTGTTACAGAAAATACACTTCACACGTTGCCTCAAACTCATTTTGCATGCTGATGCTGTAATATGTAGGGCCGCATTCAAAAAAATGGTGGGGGGGGGGGCTGGAGGAATTCAGGGAGGGGGATTCGAAAATTTTTGGGATAGTCGAGAGGGGAAAATGAAAGTTTTGCTCTGCCCATAGGGGGACCTGAAAATATTTTGACTCCCAACATTTTGATGTCGTCCAATTGTTCTAATGTTAGTAATAATTAAACAAAATCTAGAACCGTTTTGTCACATTTTATGTCTTTAATCTCGAAAAAATTTAAAAATGTATGAATGCCATTAAATTTTTGTAAAACAAGTTGGCCTTGTAATGGGGCAGGAGCTGCAACTGTTGATAATTTTTTCAATATTTCTATGCAATGTATCAAACAAAGTTTCTTGGTGTATCTCTACAGCATGCTGAAAAACACAATATTCAGTTTGACAACAAAGCCAGTTTGTCTAAAGATTGGTGATAACTGAATTATACAAATGCACGGTACACATAGGATGCAGTGTGTCGGCAAGCTGAATACTAGACAGCTCAACATGGTGAAGGGAGTAGAACAAGAACGCAATTGTATAAACTGAACAAAAATATTGTCAAAACAAAAAATTAATACAACTACTGCCCTGCTACTACATACTGGTAGTGACAGTGATACATGTAGCTCTGACTCTGATTTTCGGTCATAGGACATTCAATTGACAGTGAAACATACATCTACTTGTACACAAGATCCAGTCAGAGAGCAACACATAGAAGACTAGGGAACTAACAGTTACCATAGATTTTTAAATTCTGGCATATGAGAACAATCAAATATTAGAGAAAAAAGATTGGGTCACCATACTTGATCTTATACAAATGAAAAATCAGTTTTTCTAAAATCACTTAAAATCAATATATAAAACCATTCATTTCAAGTTCATGCAGTGAACGAAATTTTCACATCTCATTATACTGTTATGTAGGTCATTCCCCCACACTCATCATGACCTGAGTTCAATTAGTCTAGAACATTCTCAAGGTCACTGCCCTTGATGACCTAACAACCTTGAATTCAATTAGTCATGTTTGGAATGTTCTGGAAAGTTGATTAGTTGTGTAAGGGAGATAATTTAGAACAGTAATTAGCATGTCAATAAAAGTTCTAGATTGTTCTTATATGCCTTTATAAAAGGGACGTGCTCAGCTTCCAGTCAGACTTTTGGGATCGTGTCTCTTGTGTGTTACTAAACTCCAGCAGTAGTCATTCTCAAGACTTTTCAAGACCTTCACTGTCAACGCTGGATTTATACTGTGGACTTTGTGCAACTACAAGCCTGCAAGCCGAAGGACTGTTCATTCATCCAACTGACTGTTACAACTCTGAGACTGGAGCTTTGCCGTCCCAGCTGAGATAAGTAATCTGTACACTTTTAAAGCTTGTACTCTATCCCTGACTTAGCAATTAGTTTTATTTTTGTAATAAATTTTGTTTAAACGTTAACTGCTGAGTTCACCCTTTTGTTCGTTTTCTCTAGCACGTAACAAAATTGGGGGCTCGTCCGGGAGACGAATATTTTGAGCCGTTTGACAACATTTTGACAGCCTTTTCAAAACTACTGTATACTGTGAACTCAGCGAAATTCAATCATGGCGGAATTCAAGCCAGACGAATTTATGGATGACCTTGATCAGGACACATTTAATTCCCTCAGAAAAGACAACCTCATAGCACTGGCAAATTTCCTTAAAGTAGATGTCAAAAGATCTATGCGCAAGCGAGAAATTCAGTTCAAGATTGCAAAACATTTAGTTAATTCTGGCCATTTTGAAGAGTCTGCCTTAAAAGATTATGAGCCTGAGTCTTCCTTCGAACTCAAAAAATTAGAATTAGAAATACAGGCAGATTTGGAGCTTAAGAAATTGGAATTAGAAAAGGAAAAATTGCAAATGGAAGAAAGGGAAAGGCAGGAAAAATTACAAATGAAAGACAAAATTACAAATGGAAGAAAGACAGAGAGAAAAGGAGAGAGAATTGGAAGAACATCGACTACAGTTAGAAATGAGACGTTTAGAGCTTGGACAGTCAGGAAAATTCTTCCCTTCAGACAAGTTTGACATCACTAAGCATTTCAGGTTAGTTCCCCCTTTCCAAGAAAAGGATGTTGATAAATATTTCCTCCATTTTGAGAAAATTGCTCAGAGTCTGAATTGGCCTAAGGAGTCCTGGTCTATGCTTTTGCAGAGTGCTTTGGTGGGTAAAGCCAGAGAAATTTACATTCAGTTGTCAGTAGAGCAGGCTTCAAATTATGATTCTGTGAAGGAATTAATTCTCAAGGGCTATGAGTTGGTGCCTGAAGCTTACCGTCAGAAATTTAGGGATTGTGAGAAGGTGAAGGATCAAACTTATGTTGAATTTGCTCGAACAAAAGAACAACTGTTTGATCGCTGGTGTTCTTCTGAAAAGGTCAGTCAGAATTATGACAAATTACGACAACTTGTTTTGATTGAGGAATTTAAAAGGTGCATCCGGAGTGACATCAAGACGTTTATCAATGAACAAAAGGCAGATACATTGGAGGTTGCTGCACGTTGGCCGATGATTATTCATTGACCCACAAATCTTCATTTCTCAGCAAACCATCCCAGTCCTTTTCCTACAGAAACAATGCAGGTAAATTTAACTCCTCCTTTTCGTCCAAGAATTTTTCAAAGGACAGTAGGAAATCAAATGACAACAGTTCACAAAATTCAAGTAACACTTCCACATCATCAGATCCCAAGTCTCAATCTCCTTCTGACAAACAGTTCGGTACACTTTCTTGTAATTATTGCAAGAAAGACGGCCATTTAATGTCAGAGTGTTTCAAATTGAAAAGAAAACGTGAAGGTCAAAGTGGTCAAAGTGGATCTAAGCCCACCGGCTTATTTCTTCATCAACTCAATTAGAGTCTAATAATGTGTGCAACACATTTTCTGAGGTTAAACCCCTCTCATCCCCAATTAATGAGGTCAAGGTCAATTCTTCTCAAGATAGCATTATGGGTATTTTCGAGCCATTTATTCATAATGGTTTTATATCACTTTCTAGTGATTTCTCTTCTGCTACCCCATCAAAATTTTAAGAGATACCAGGGCTTCCCAGTCACTTTTGTTGGCAGATACCCTGCCGTTTTCTGAAAAGTCATTTTCAGGTTCTAAAGTTCTTATTAAGGGGGTAGATTGTAATGACTACATTCCTGTCCCTCTCCTTAATGTCTATTTGTCTTCGGACTTTGTTTCTGGACCTCTGACTTTAGGTATTAGGCCTGTTTTACCTTTTTAAGGGATTCACCTTCTTCCTTGAAACGACCTTGCTGGGGAAAAGGTCATTACTAATCCACTTGTGACCGATAATCCTAGTTTAGATTTGAATCTAGAGCCGATAGAGGAAGACATTCCCGGCCTTTTCCCATCATGTGCCATTACTCGAGCCATGTCAAAGAAAACTTCTGAGAATCAAAATACTCTCAAAAATAATGTCACAGATGTTGACTTAAATGACACCTTTCTCAGTCAGGTGTTTGACACGGATCATTCCGTTATCCCTAGGGGATTTGAAAAACTTCCAGTAAAACTTCTGCTGACCAAAGTCAGACATTTTCTAGATCAAATCTCATTGCAGAACAACACAAAGACCCAGATATTTTGTCTTTGTTTGACAGGGTAGATGATGAAGGTAAAACTTCAGATAGCTCTGTTTCCTATTATACAAAATCTGGTATTCTCATGCGTAAATGGAGACCTCCAGATGTCGTATGGTTGATGTCTGTTGATGACGATTGGGCTATAAAACATCAAATTGTGGTTCCAAAGCCCTATCGTGCTGAAATATTGCGCCTAGCCCATGAAACCCCCTGGGCTGGTCATTTGGGAGTAAGGAAAACTTATCAAAAATTCTCAGTCACTTTTATTGGCCTAATCTCAGGCAGGATGTAGCACATTTCTGTAAAACTGTCACACATGTCAAATGGTAGGAAAGCCAAATCAGACCATTCCAAGGCCCCTTTACAGCCAATTCCTGCATTTCAAGAACCATTTAGTAGGATACTAATAGACTGTGTTGGGCCCCTACCAAAAACAAGATCAGGAAATGAGTACATGTGACAATAATGTGTACATCAACTCGGTTCCCAGAAGCCATACCACTGAGAAATATAAAGACAAAGACTATAGTGAGAGCTTTAGTCAAATTTTTCACTTTATTTGGCCTCCCTAAATGTGTCCAGTCCGATCAAGGCTCCAACTTTATGTCTGGTATTTTTCAACAAGTAATGGATCAGCTAGGCATTAAACAGTATAGGTCATCCGCCTATCATCCAGAAAGTCAGGGTGCTCTTGAGCGATTTCATCAAACTTTGAAAAACATGATTAGGACCTACTGTTTTGACACAGAGAAGCAGTGGGATGAAGGAATTCATTTTCTGCTCTTTGCTGTTAGAGAGTCAATTCAAGAGTCTCTTGGTTTTAGCCCATTTGAGCTTGTATTTGGACATACAGTCCGTGGCCCACTTAAGCTAGTTAAAGAGAAATTCCTATCAGACGATGATGATTGTCTGAATATTTTGCAATATGTGTCAGATTTTCGTACGAAACTCTCTAAAAGCATGTGAATTAGCCAGAGAAAATCTTGAGTCATCTCAGCAGTCAATGAAAACCAAATATGATAAAAGCACCTCAAAACGGAAGTTTGAACCAGGTCAAAAGTTCTTGTTCTACTTCCGGTTCCTGGCAAACCACTCCATGCTCGTTACTTTGGGCCATATCTAATTGATAAGAAATTGAGTGATTTAAATTACATCATAACAACACCTGACAGGCGAAAACAAAAACAGCTATGTCACATAAATATGCTTAAGCCATATTTGGATAGGGATAATCCTACTATAACTCAGCCTGTCAGTGCAGTCAGTTCAAACCATTATGAAGATAAGTGATACTGAAACTGACTTGAGTGAAAATACTCTAAACTCAAAGCTGGGCTCGGTCAAGCTTCAGAACTCAGAAATCCTGGAGAAGCTGGAGTCTACAAAGTTGGCACACCTCCAGCCAGAACAACAACAACAGGTGAAAGAACTGCTCCACGAATATAAACACCTGTTTCAAGATGTTCCAACAAGGACAAACATCATCTATCACAACGAAGATGTCTGCGACAGTAATCCAGTGAAACAACATCCATACAGACTGAATCCAACAAAAGCGAAATATCTCCAGGAAGAAGTCAATACCTGCTGGACAATGACTTTATTGAACCCAATAAAAATAACTGGACTTTGCCATGCATACTTTATGCCAAATTCAGTGCCATTTCAAGTTTTCCAATATAAATTGCAAGAGCATAGTCATGGGATAGATCATCCTGTTTGCTATTTTTCACTCAAATTTAACAAATCCAGAGAAACTACTCTACAATTGAAAAAGAGTGTTTATCTTTGATATTAGCTTTACAGCATTTTGAAGTTTATGTTACTTCTTCAAATCAGCCAATAGTGGTTTTATTGATCACAACCCTCTTGTTTTTCTGCAGAAATTTAAAGGCAAAAATCAGAGATTGCTAAGATGGAGTTTAATGTTACAGGAGTTTAATCTTGATATTAGACATATCAAAGGCAGAGACAATTTAATTGCAGACTGTCTCTCTCGTATTTAGAGTTTATTATTGTTCACTTTCAAGAAATTTTACTTTAGAGTAAAACAAAATTTGAGTACTTAATCCTTTTCAAGATTACATTTGTAAAGAAAGATTTTTCTTTGAAAAATTTTCTTTTTTTGAAGAGGGGGTGTGTTATGTAGGTCATTTCCCCCACACTCATCATGACCTGAGTTCAATTAGTCTAGAACATTCTCAAGGTCACTGCCCTTGATGACCTAACAACCTTGAATTCAATTAGTCATGTTTGGAATGTTCTGGAAAGTTGATTAGTTGTGTAAGGGAGATAATTTTAGAACAGTAATTAGCATGTCAATAAAAGTTCTAGATTGTTCTTATATGCCTTTATAAAGGGACGTGCTCAGCTTCCAGTCAGACTTTTGGATCGTGTCTCTTGTGTGTTACTAAACTCCAGCAGTAGTCATTCTCAAGACTTTTCAAGACCTTCACTGTCAACGCTGGATTTATACTGTGGACTTTGTGCAACTACAAGCCTGTAAGCCGAAGGACTGTTCATTCATCCAACTGACTGTTACAACTCTGAGACTGGAGCTTTGCCGTCCCAGCTGAGATAAGTAGTCTGTACACTTTAAAGCTTGTACTCTATCCCTGACTTAGCAATTAGTTTTATTTTCGTAATAAATTTTGTTTAAACGTTAACTGCTGAGTTCACCCTTTTGTTCGTTTTCTCTAGCACGTAACAATACCAATACACAAAAGTAAACCTTTGAACAGTAAAGACTCTAGTTTAAATGGAAAAATGTGTGACTAAATGGAATCATTCAAAATTCTAAGATTAACATTAATTTGATGGAATATTTTAACCGTCCAGTATTGTTAGTTTTGTAAAACATTTATAATTGGCATCTAAGTTGTACATGTCTTGTACTTTTGAAAAAAATAATTCGGTAGGTCACTGTGCTCATTTTGCACAGTTTGGTAAAACGTAGCCAGGAATACACAATTTTCATACTCTCTCATGATTGTCATTTTTTGTGCTTTTCAGCTGGTGACATTGACCTGGCCAGAGTTGGATAAACTCAAGTCGGCTTAGACTGAGAAATCCAAAAAGTCCACTGATGCATTTAAAAATGAATCAATTTAAGAACTTGCCCTAGGTATATATATGGCTCTACAACCTGCTGATAAGAGGTAGCGTCGAACATCTGCGTGCAGAACGACACATTAGATGTTTATTTTTACTCTGCGTGCATTTCTAAAAAATATGCGGGTATATGGTAATTTTGGGGGGGACTTGAAAATTTTTGAAAGTATTGAAGGGGGACTTGAAAATTTTTTGAGTGTATTGAGGGGGATCTGAAAAAAATAAGATTTCAATCGCGATTCCTCCACCCCACCCCCCACCACCACTTCTTTTGAACGCAGCCTACAATGTAAAATGAATTTCGAATTAAGAAAAAACTTACACTGATTTTATATTGATTATGTTGTCAGATCTTTCGGTCCGAGGTGAAAGGGTTTTAATGAAGTTAACGGTTTTCTAGCAGTGATTCTCTGCACGGCTGTATTTTTCTCTTCAGACATATGGCTGCATCACAGTTGGAGACTGTTAACGCAAGGCGGGTGTTTCCGTGTTTTGATGAGCCAACTTTCAAAGCTACGTTTCAGTTCACGTTGATACACCGGAATACGAGATTGGCCTTATGGAACATGCCTATGACACATTCTGTGACTGATGAAACTGGACTGTGGAACACCACCTTCTTTGAAAAGACAAATGTTGTCATGTCGACATATCTACTCGCTATTGTCATAGCTGATTATGTCAGTATTGATGAAACTACAGATAACGATGTCCTGGTAAGGTTTACTAATCTCAAATATTATCGAAGATCGATTTTTCAGTGAACCGTGAAAGAGGTATACAGGTCCCTGAATATCGAATTTCTACAATTTTAACACGTCTGAGCAAGTCGATGAAATCGAAACAATATGCTATTAAGGTTTAACGTACCTCAAGGACAGATAGATATTCGGATTCTAAAATATTTCCAATACTTTTCTGGTCTACCGTTTGTGTCGACTCATGTGAAAACTCTTGGAGTACGAACAATTTTCACCATCTTAGTTTTTATTTAAATTAATAACCATTATTTTCCCCATACAGTTAACACGTGGGTTTCCTCAAAATTAAAATGTCATTTTTCTTATTTGTGTATTTTGTGTTCTAATTATAGAATTACAACAAACTAGACAGAGTAGGGTTCCCCTCATACTTTTGGAGATAGACTGTACCCTACCCTACACTTTTTCTACGCAACTTTTTTCCTATCTTGATGATTTCATCAAAACACACACCAAACTCTTGTCGGAGAATGTCATTTTACTGATGTTTGTATATGTTAAGCTCTGATTAATTACTCATCAATACAAATAATTTTCTTTCAATTCTACATATGCAAACCAATGGATTTGGCTGATACAGAGCTATAGGTAGTTCCTTACTCTAGCTAATACCAGGATGGGGGTCATTTTAAATTTCAAATATCGGTAAATATTAGGTAATTTGTTTAATCTCTAGTTCCAAACTTGCATTGTGAGTCCTGATTTTTATTCTTGATTTGGTAAAAGAATGGTTGAAAGTTTCATTGGGCAAAGTTTGAGCAAAAGGTTATAAGTGTTTCACTTTCGAGGCGCATGCTATAGAAATAACGGGCGACGCGCTGACCATTAATGTTTATTTGTGGGCAAGGGCGAGAGGAAAGCCAAAAATTAACGGGCGAGGCTTGCCGAGCCCGTTAATTTGGCTTTCCTCGAGCCCGCGCCCACAAATAAACGTTAATGGTCAGAGTGGAGTCTGTTATTTCCATTATATTATCAGCGAACCCAAGAAAACCGTCAAAATTTCCGAAAATTTCAGGAGCGAACGACAACTGGGCCCCAGAAACTGAGCAATACGCGACGCACTGTCACACGCGCTATAAAAAATTGGCAAATCCGGAAATGTTTTCAGAAAAAAGTATCTCAACTTGACCTACAAGTGCTCCATTTTATTTTGTGATTGATTATGATTTACGTTTGAGCGATAAAGTTACGATACTTTGAGTTGTTAATCTTATTATTCATATTCGCGGGCAAGTAAACAAACCATTGCTGTGTATTTGTGGTCAGTCACGTGGTTCAGCTCGACCAATCAAAATGCGACGGGCAGGCCATGGTAATATAATGTGTGATATACCAGCACCGTTATATCTATATCATCTTTGTATTTCAGTTAAGAGTGTGGGCTGACAAAGACGATATACACGCTGCTAAATATTGCATAGAAACCGCTTCAAAACAGCTTACATTCTTTGAGAATTTCTGGCAGATATCTTACCCTTTGCCAAAACTAGGTAAGTTTACATCGATTTGGACGCATTCATGTACGCTGATGGCAAATCAATACATTTGGTTTCCATCAGCTGCGCTATTGGATGTTTTTATTATTTGTTCCAGCACATTTAAAATGTATACACAAATTTTAATAAGTTATCTGAACTTCAAAATACATGATGAGGAATAAGAAAATGTTCTATCTAAAGTAGTTTTTTATTCATATTCACATGTATTTCGCCTATCATAGGGCCTTATAAAATGGAAAAGATTTATATCATCGGCAAAAATGTTGAACTCAGTATTGCTTTTTGCTTTTTCGATTGTATGCGAGAAATATGGTGAACGACAATGGGCATTGGTTAGAGGAATTTGCCGATGAAGGACATCGCCATCAATGAAAACAGAATGTTGTCTATCTTCAGGGTAACTTTGAAAACAATCGTGTGGGAGACCTTTAATCGAACTGTCCCCAAATTTCTCCAGGAGGATGCAACGATCGACATTGCAAAATGCTGTTTTCAGCTCTTATCCTAATTGTAACTTGTTGTCAGTAGTTTCAGAGATTGAGTCAACTAAGTCAAGCTTGTGACATGTTTTAGTCTGAAGACATTTATATCGATGCTTTCACCTTTCATTAACGCGATAAAACTGGGCATTGTGCATCTGGAGAGTATTTTTCATTCCATTCGCGAAGAATTCTCCAGGCGAGACAGTATTGTACCTACAGACACATATATACACAGCAATCACAAGCCAACGTTTAACTCACACCTGTTATGATCGACTTAAAAACTTGTAACATGTTCATTCTCAGAGTCACGCAATATGCATTTCTTCCCAAGAAGTTACTGGGTTATGGTTGCTGAATATTGAGAGTAGTAGAAATACAAGAGAATATCATGTTACACTGTTAATGCTTTTAACACGGTTTCACATAAATCAATAATATTGCAGATATTGTTGCTGTACCGGATTTCTATTTCGGAGCAATGGAGAACTGGGGTCTTATTTTAACAAGATCGGACTATTTCCTGTACGACTCTGAGAGACAATCTCCGTCAATCAAATGGAGTATCGCTTCCATAAATTCTCATGAAATAGCTCACAAGGTAAAATCCTTGGGTAATGTGTACGACACGTGATCAAAATATTTATGTATTTAGAGTTCTTATAAATTTAGTGTCCTTGCAATCAAAAAAATGTTCGATCAATATCCTAGTTACGCACATTTTCACCGTGTCCATGATTAATATACCGAAGGTGATTAAAATGGATACGCTTTGATGTTCGTCAATCCCTGGCTGTTCTGTCCCACCGAAATGTCAATATCATGGTACGACTAACAGCCATCGTATAGGGACGACAGCTGTAATTTTTTTTCTTCCTATAAAGTATATTAAAATACAAAGTATGAACCTGGCAGACACAATCCATTGTGTTCAGTATTCAATGATATTGTTGGCAAATATAGTTTGTTCAGAGGAAACGAGCACAATTAATAGTAGGGGGTTGAAGCGAAAATGAGACGGCGCAAAAATCACACCGGCTGTTCCGGGGTGCCTTCGAATTTCAACTCCGTGTAAATCATACAGATATCACATTAAATAGGACAGAAAATGGTTCTTTCATAAAACTGTCTTCTAATGTTGTCTAATGAAAGGCTGCATTTAAATGACTGACTATCATGATTATGACAAAAATAGCACAAAGTTTTGAGATAATTTAACGAAATACATGAATGCAGACGGCAAGATTTCAGAGAAAATCGTTTACACATCAGAGTAACCATGGTAACCAAGATAGTTTAAGATTTTTACCAAAAATATCCACTCTTTGATATATCACACTCGTGAGGTTCTGTTCGAAAATGCCTAACAGCAACAAATTCTATCTAGTGTTTTCTAATGACTGAATGAGGTTATAGAGTAATTGACTCACAGCTATGAGACCTTACTTCCTGTTATTCTGAGATGTAAAGTTTACGTAATGTAAAATTTATTCAATTTTGATGTTTAAGGTAGCACTCTAATTTTGTTCATTGACAAAATATTTTCTCCTCAGTCTCCCCTCCGGGTCGTTAATTGTGCTCTTTCCTAAAAACCAGGTATTTTAAGCAATTGTGATCAGAGTTGTCTGTATTTGGAACAAAAATCATCTACGAGAAGAAATCAAAATCTGTTCATAGCTCCCTCGCGTTCCATTTGAAAAATGCCTACTTCCACCCATAAATTTCCCCCTCTCTCCACCATTAGCAGTTTTCCAATCCAAATCGGAAAACTCTCGAAAACAATCGCGCCTCCTACCACTCGCACGCTAAGCGAGAGGCAAGAGAATGAAATTTTCCGTCAACTGATGAGGGAAATTACCCGCCTTCCCGTTACCCGCCCAATGATAGGGTCAAAAAATACCTTCCGGTCCGCTCACCGAGAAATTGCTCACGAACAGCTTTTTTCGGGTTTTTTGGCAGCTCTGTTGTTTGGCATTCGTCAGCCCCTGTTCTCAACGATAACATTTGGCAGTACACTTACAGGCTGCATTGACAAGTGATACGTTTTTTAGAAAAGCAGCTGCATTTCACAATCATAACGAAAAATGTTAGAAACTACATCAAAAAAATTACAGCTAATTCAGCTCTTAGGGTCATCTAAAGCAATGCTTTCGCGAATATCTGATATAAGTAGAGACGTGGGTGTTGTTATGACAGAAGAAAACTCCTTTTACAACTTTACGACACCACTGTTAGTTGCAAATTCTCATTAAAATGATTTAAAAATACCTACCATGGAGAGGCTGAAAGAAGATAGAGTCATGATTGTCATTGGTCGGTAAAGATTCTGAAACACAAGGAAAGTTCACGGTGAAAATATAAAAAATCACTGATGTAGTTCTGTTGTCCATTGGTTTTAATTTAAATGTGGTCATATCAGGTACTGTAGTAAAGATGTTTAAACTATCATGAATATCATCTAACTGGAGGGAAATCATCGTCAGAGTAGTCTTTACAATGAACAATTTTCCCAGTATCTTGTGCAAGTCAATCCACTCGGTATCAGCACCAGATAAGGAATAGAACCATGTAGGTAAACAAGTTGTCTAATCATTGTAAAGATATCTTTCTTTCTCTTTTCCAGATGGGAAAGTGAAGGGGTTGATGATATCATACTTATATGATCACTTTATATCATTTTAGTGGTTTGGTAACTTAGTAACAACAAAATGGTGGGATCACATCTGGCTCAACGAAGGACTAACCAGCTATTACGAACATGTTGGATGCCAAAGTGCTACTCCGGAGTTCGAAACAGTAAGTTGGATAAATTTTTTTAAGCTGGTACGCGCCTCGATATTATGATACCTATATTTTTGTTCAATCTTTCCGTTAGGGAACTTGTAAGTTCTTCCCTTTCGAAAACAAGAATGAAAATTAGGGGTCACGGTACAAATTTTGTACTTGAGAAACGAATCACCCGAAATTTATCAACACTTGAAATTTAACATAACCAACAAGCAGGTGCGTCTATATAGTATATTGTCCACATATTGTACTATCTTTGACAGCTAACACTGATATTATCACTGCTTTTGTAATAAAATTACCTTAGTGATTTTTGTTTTTCTTGTTTCAAGTTCGACCAGCTATATCAACGAGACGACTTATTTCGAGCTTTCGCTGCCGATGCTAAGGGATCATCTCATCCTGTTGTGGTCCCAGGATTGGGATGGCCAGACGAGACTTGGTTTCTATTTGACAGACTGGGTTATGAAAAGGTAAGAAAGACAAGTTTGATAAATTATACAAATCATGCTCTATTGAAGTATAATACTGACACACACATTATGACTTTACCGAACAAAGTTGACATTGCAATATAAATTTATTGAACGCAAGGTAATACTCAGGTAACGTAGGCCCACAGCGATGATTAGAATCTATGTATGAGTAACATACTACGCAGTAATGACTCAACCATTCGGGAGCTGTTTATACCAGAGCAATATGAATGAACATGTGGGAAACCTTGGTCGCTGTGTTTGAGCACAATCCAGGAGGGCCCATGGTGCAAGCTTACTTATGAGCTTTTAATCCATAAAAATTGATTGAATGCGGCGCGTCACCTCATTATGGATATCCTGCAAACAGGGATCATCTCTGGCGAGAATGATGGAACAATTTCTTGGCAAAGAGACCCTGAAGGAAGGACTTTATAATTATCTTATGGAAAACGCCTATGGAAATGTTCTTTCCGATGACTTGTTCACTACTCTTACTGAGGTAAGATCACACGAACACACATATCAAGTTAAATTCTACCGACTAAAAAATGTGGTTCAGTATTATGTTCGCATCCATGACATTCTTTTATCGATACTTTTAAGTATTTGTTTCGGATGTAAATTTATGGCATAATCAAAAGCATATAGACTTCAATGTATATGATAAAAGATAGTTATTAACATTTAAACAGCTGGTCATAATAGGTAGTTGTCGTCTTTAAATAATTTGTTTAAAATCAGATGTAGAGATGGGCGCCGTCCTTTAAATTTGTTGGTACTCTGTTTTTCTCAATCTGACGTGAGAACAACAAGGTACCATTATCGGCAACAGAGGAGAAAGATCGACGGAGCCGATCTCTGATTTTAATCCGATTGGTTTTAAAGAAAAATGAGACTCGATCAACTAATTTGATGGCCTACCTGTTTTTTTAACCGATAACACATAACGACAACAAAAGAAGCAAGCTTAGGGATGGATGTAAATTGAGTTTAACTTCTTTCATCGTATTAATTTAGACTGATAAAGGTAGGAAAAATTACGATGTGAAAAGAATTATGGACACATGGATTCTCCAAATGGGATATCCGGTAATAGACGTGACAGTCAGGTTCAATAGCGACGATCAAACTGCATTAATTCACACAACACAGCAACATTTCCTTCTCGATCCTGACGACAAACCGGACGATAAATATACAAATTTCGGGTGAGTTTTCCTTTTTTATACAGTTATTCCTTTGTCTTGAATGCTGACGATGGAGATATATCAGGAAATACTCTACTGCAACCATTGTGAGAAATTAACGATAAAGGAGAATTATGGGCTTCAACACATTACGATGTGAACTTGTTTGTAGTTGTAACACTTTGTGAAAGGTTAAGTAAGAAGAAGAAAAGACTATGAATTGTTCAACTGCTTCATACCGGTTCATATCTACAAAATGTATCTATTCAGTACATAAATGGAATGAGATTTCTAATGCACCGTGTTGTCTTCGAAATCAAGTGACGCTTTGTGCTTATCTTGCAGTTACAAATGGTATGTACCGTTGACGTATACACACAGTGGGCGACTAGACTTTGTCAATCCAATGGAAACTTGGCAAAACATGGGACCCGGTAAGAGGATTTTTAATAAGGGGGATAGGGGTAGCTGCTGTTCCATCTCATATATTCATAGTTTTAAAGATAATAGGGATACATTTTGACAATAATCAAAATACAAAGTTACACATTTTTATGCAATTTCTACACAAAATATACACGTTGTTGAAGTTTAGAGATTTTAATTTTGCAGTTGATTTTGAAATTTCCGGCATCAACGAAAACGATTTCATATTGGTGAACGTCAACCAAACTGGGTACTATCGAGTGAACTATGACATCGAAAACTGGAACAAAATAGCTGAACAACTCGTGTTAGATCATACTGTAAGTATCATCATACTAGAAATTTACTCTACATTATCTTCTACTGTAAAATCACCCTTCTGGATGTTTGTATCTTTGATACATTAAACCTACTTTGTTTGTTTGTTTGTTTGTTTGTTGTTTGAACATTATGTGGCAATTCCACGTTTGACTTGACTATGTCATCCTAACATGCTAGGCGTTATTTCTCTCTTGCAATAAATGTTCTCTATATTCGCATACCTTTCGTCAATAGACATTTACAATTACAAATCGGGCCGGTTTCATAGAGGATGCATTTAACATTGGACACGCCCAGCTACAGGGTCAAATCATCGCCTGGAAGCTGACCCAGTATCTCGTTAACGAAAAAGAGTACAATCCATGGAACACGGCTCTCAACAATATTCGCTATACTGACAACATGCTTAAGGGGAAATCAACTTATGGATACATGGAGGTGGGTCAAGAGCTTTGATGGTGGTGTCTTTGATAGCCTGGGTCAGATAAAATGAGTATGAAATGACACATTCGCTGTTGGCCACGGTGAATTTTATACAAAGTACAAATATTTGATGTTAGCATTTGATAATATTTGTTTGTTGAATTTTGTAACCTTTATTTATCCCCAGTTTGCAGAAATATTCAATTCCGTACACGACGAAAAAGGGGAAAGGGAATTTTGGTACCCATAAATAATGAATGATATTTCCGTTTTGGACGAAAACATTTCAATATTTGACATGCATATTGCACTGTGATTGAACAGGTGTTAGCTTTCCCAATACCTAAGACATATGTCAATAGGTGTATTGATAGAGTTTAACACCTGCAAACAGTGTCTACCTTCAACAAGCAATCGCATAAATCCCGCACACACTGTTTGAACTCTGGGTCTCTTACCGAACTCTTCGACTGGAAAATAAACGGTAAATCAATTCTGTTTTCAGCGATACATTCGAAGACTTGTAACACCTTTGTATGAAATTCATGGCTGGGATTTCTCCTCAGAAGATTATCTGACATAGTGGGTATTTAATTACTTTGTCCTGTATTCTTATCATCAAAATTACCTGCGAAGATTGATTTGTAAACAATGTTCCAAGTTTCTTTGTTCACATTTGAACAATTCCATGTATTGATGTCACTTTTACTGCTAAATAATCTTTATGATTGATTTTAAAGAATAAGCATAAATGCCTACAACGGAAACACAAAACTATGTTTTTTCATTAAAAAATTAGACGGTTTCGTCTCCTTATTCGTTTCCTTCAGTCAGAAGACGGTGAACGCCCTACAAACAGCCTGTCTCCATGGAAACGACGACTGTATTGAACACAGCTCTCAACTTTACTCACGATGGATGAATGACCCAAATAACAACACGTAAGTTGGTGATTGGTTTGCTGGTTTACTGATTTTAACTACTGAAAATTGACATCAAATAACTGTTAATTAGTCAGAACAAACACAATTGGAACTAATTTGGGATAATTGAATGGTAAAGTAACGTCGATTTCATCTACAAATGTAATCTCATTTGCTTTTCTTTTTACGTTACACACTTGTTTTTATGAGTAATTTGCAATATTGCAACATTCAGCTACACGGCACCTAACACTTTTGAGAAATTTGAAAAATACGAAAATCCAATTATCCCAAATTAGTTCCAATTGTGTTAACAGTTGCTGTGTTTCGAGGGACTGTACTTTGCTGTATCACTTCTTTTACAACAGCCAATCGGGTTATTGTTTTTATTAGGCCAGTCTACAAGCAGGCATTGCTAAAATGATATGTTCTCTGGAGAAAAATTTCAAAGTCGCTGTACATCAGTCTAACGGCATTGTAAATCTCACTTAACGTTGATTTGATAATAATTTGATAACATTCCACAGAATACCTTATTATTTGAAGACAGTTGTATATTGCACTGCCATTCGACACGGAAGTAACAGTGAATGGGACTTTGCTTGGCGAATGCTCTATGATGGAAACACGACAAACGATGACATATCGCACTTGCAAGCAGCCATGGCGTGTACAAAAGACACGTGGAGAATATTAAGGTGTGGACAGAAATGAAGCAACATTGTCATTTTTCAGGATAACTAGTCCAAGAAATAATCACAGAGGCAATAAGGTCAACGAAGGAGTGGGGAAAATATGAA